>NW_028238865.1:57500-60000 GCF_021556685.1 Rattus norvegicus
TTTTATTCTCTATGCTCTCTTGTGCGAGTCAAGGTCAAGCAGGCAAGAAACACCCAAACAGATTGGTCCATCACCACTTTCTGAATTCTTTTTGTTGTTGATGTCAGGGATGTAAAGCAAGTTTACCCATGAAGAATTGTAAGGGAGTCCTTCTGATTTAGAGAATAGCAGCCTTGAAATGAAATGAGAATCACAACAAGCATTTGTCTTATTGTTTTTGTTTTTTTCTTCCTTTTTCTTCGGAGCTGAGGACCGAACCCGGGGCCTTGTGCTTCCTAGGCAAGCGGTCTACCACTGAGCTAAATCCCCAACCCCTACATTTGTCTTAAAGTCTGAAAAACACAAAACAAAACAAAACAAAACAAAACAAAACAACAACAACAACAACAACAACAACAACAACAACAACAACAACCAAGAACAAACCATGAGACCGCAGAAATCCTCAGGCGGAGGAGTAAGGAGCTAGTTTTTATTGGTTAGGGTATTATTTGGTCGGGTGGGGGTAGGGGTGGGGGTGGGGGTGGGGGTGGGGGTGTTGTCCTTCCTACACCTCTCTTGCATGAATGAGCTGAACATTACTTAAGCTTGTGTCCAAAACTGTCCATTTTTTAGATTGATCCCAGGAGGGAGGGAGCGAGCCGGGGATACAGCACACCCTCTCTGGCCTCAGAGGTCCAGGCTCCCGCTGGCAGGGCCCGAAGGGACTCCTGGGGGGAAAAAAAAATAAAGTCTCCGAGGCACCACCTAGCCGGTTTTATTCTTGAAGAAAAGCAAACATACATAATGGAATAAGGGAAAGAAAAAACCCTGTTTTCTATATACACAAGCAGTCGTAATTTGTTATAGTGTCCCCTTTGCGTAGTTTGGATTCGATGACTTTATTTTATCAAGCAAGTTTTAAACAGCGGTAACTCCAAAGAGGAGTCAACAGCCCCTTTAAGTGCAGTCAGTCATTGACCCTTTGGTCTGTCTGTCTGTCTGTCTGTCTGTTTCAAAACGAGGGAGGGCCTGCCTGCCTGCCTGCCTGCCTGCCTGCCTGCCTGCCTGCCTGCCTGCCTGCGTGCCTGCATCAGATCTAAATACAGTTCTCAGAGGGGAAGACAGAGACAAGTCAGAAGTCACTAGCACTCAATGGACGACCACCAACCTAAGGGCAGGCCTAGGGTAGAATTTGATGGACGGACGGACGGACAGACGGACGGACAGACGGATGGACAGATGGACAGAAAGGATCTAGGAGGAGCTTTGGGAAAGATGAAAAGCCTCCATTTCCCCCCAAAAGAACGAGCCCCAACAGCTGGGCTCTTCGAGATGAGTTATAAGGGGAACCACACATACAGTTTTGTATCACACATACAGTTTGTCATCATCCGTCAATACCAGGTAGACTTTTCAACGTATGTAGGTAGCTGTTGTCAGGTCAGTCCTTTACTAAGCCTCATGTAAGCTCTGCAGGGTAAGCCTCAGGAATTCATCTGTGCGTCCCGCAGGGTATGCTTTCTTGCTTTGTTAAAGGCTAGACTTTGGTTGCTGTCTGTCTGTCTGTCTGTCTGTCTGTCTGTCTGTCTGTCTGTCTGAATGAATGAATGAGCGAGGGAATGAACGAATGAGGAGGGGATGCACATGCCTATGGTTTTAAGATGCTTAATTTCTTTACAAGGTTTATTTATTTAAACATTAAACATTGGGGTTGGGGATTTAGCTCAGTGGTAGAGCGCTTGCCTAGGAAGCACAAGGCCCTGGGTTCGGTCCCCAGCTCCGAAAATAAAATAAAATAAAATAAAATAAAATAAACATTAAACATTAATCGGAAATAATGGAGTCAGCAGTTAAGAGTTCTGACTGTGTTCTTCCAGAGGTCCTGAGTTCTATTCCCATGGTGGCTCACAACCCTCTGTTATGGGATCGATCTGCTGTGTGTCCGAAGACAGCTGCAGTGTGCTGTTTGTAGGGTAAAGAAAAAAATACTAAAGAAGAAAAAAAAAAAAAGAGAGAGAAAAAGTTAGAAGCACCAAGTCAAGTCATGTAAATATTGCCCACATTCGGATTTAGACATGCCTGAGCTGTCAGGGCGAGGCTGGGTGAGAGCGAATCAGTGAACGATCGGACTCTTCCTCTCTCTGTGAGGGTGTGTCATGAACTCTATTACCATTTCCAAAGAGTTAGGTATGCTGGAGCGAAGTGGACCGGAAAGCCAAGGGAGGAGAGGTATGCCTACACGAGTCCACCCAACCCCCCCGCCCCCCCCCCCCAGGGAGACATCCTCGAGTGGTGGGGGGAGGGGCGAAGGTGTGGAGGGATAATTTCCAACAAATAAATCCCAACAAATAAATTACTAGAGACTTGATTCATTGATTTACTTTAAATTTATTGAGTGTATCGGGAAAGAGGGAAAATGGGTCAAGGAGGGAGGGAGGGAGGGAGGGAGGGAGGGAGGGAGGGAGGGAGGGAGGGAGATCTTTTCCTCCAAATCGGCTGGTATGTAGTCTCAGTGCGT
>NW_028238865.1:72500-90000 GCF_021556685.1 Rattus norvegicus
GACCGTGAACCGGCGGGAGGGAGACCACGCCAACGGGGAGCGGCGGGAGACCGGACGGCGGCCGACCCCCGGCGAGAAGCGGAGGATGAGGACGGGCCCAACGCCTGACACGCGGCGGCGACGCCCTCGCGCGGACAGGTGGAGGAGGAGGGGAGGAGGTCGACGAGCGACTTTGACCCCGCGAGGGGGGAGAGAGGGGGGCCGAGCCCGCGTCGGAAGGGAGGCCGGGCCTCGGGGCAGCGAGGGGGAGAGACACCGACCGGAGCCCCCACCGCCACACCGGGACGCGCACACGGGTTCGACTCAACGCCCAGGCGCCCACCTTGGCACCCCGGCAGCTTTCCCCCGACGCACGCCTTCCCAGAGGACGGCGGGGCCGGACGGGCCCCCGCGCAGACGCACCCTCAGCCAACAGGCCCCACGGACCGGCGTGGGCGACAGCCACTAAAGCCTCTTTCTCCTCTACGCCTCGCGGGGCGTCTTTCCCCCCGCACACGCCTCCAAGAGACCAGGCGAGACGCGCCGCCGCGGCCGCGGCGGCCGGGACGCCCTTCAAACCGCAACTTCCTCCCGCCCGCCGGGCGGCCCTTCCCCCCAGGCACCCCGCGACCGCCCCGGGACCCGTGCGCGCCCGGCTGCCCCCCCCGTTGAGGAGGGGCCCGGCAGCACGGCCGCGGGTCGGCCAGACGAGGAGCGAGAGAGAAAGGAACGCCGGCGGGCGGGGAGGGGGAGCGAACCGGCAGAACGAGGACCGTCGACGGCAGGGCCGGCCGCAGCGGCACCCCCCCGCGGGAGACGCCTCACAAGGGACCGGGAGGCCGCTCGGGCGGCGACCGGGCACGCGAGCCAAGCCGGCGGGAATCACACTGCACCCAACCCGGAGCAGTCCCGCCACGCCCGCGGCACCGAGCCGACCCGAAACCAACGGACAACCCCCGGGAGCCCGAGGAGACGCCAGCCGACGCGAGAGAGAACCGAGGCAGACGCCGACGCCAACCGACGAAGACCCCCGCGTGGCAGCGGGTCCCAACGTCCGACGACGCGCCGGACGCGGCCGACCGCCGGTTCCCCCAAATAAGAAGTCCGCCCCCGAGAGCGAGGCCAACCCCGCGGTTCACGGACCCTCGAGAGCCCCGCGGAGGGGGAAGGGGGGGTAGGACGGCTCCCGCGATCTCCACCGGCCGTGGGAACGCTGCCGTGGAAGGGGGGGACGAGGCGGCAACCGCAGACGCCCGAGAGCACGCGGCACGCACCACACGCGACACGACCTCGCCGCGAGAGTGGCCGGGACGTGGACGCGCGTGGGAGGGACGCACACGCGACGGAGGGCACGGGGGAAACGGAGGCGGGTGGGACCGGGAGCCCAGCGCCGCCCTTCCAAACCCACCCGTCCCGCGACGACCCCTCGCGGTGAGGGGGGTACCGCGCACGCGGGCGTGTGCACGGCCCTTCCCCGCCACCTGCCACCAGAAACCCAATCTCCCCCACAAGCTCCGCACAGCGGCAGGTCGACAGAGCCCCGTCCCGCGTGATCCCTCCTCGTACTCGGAGCGGGGAGGCGCGGGTCGCGGTAGGCGAGAGAGCAAACGCTGCGCGCAGAAGGCTGAGGTCAGGGCGGGCAGCCGAGGGGACCATCCGGGAGAAGCCCCTCGGAGATCGTAAAGCCCTTTCCGAAGATAGCTAGAGAAGGCAAATTCCTCACTGAGGGCGGGACGAACCCAACACCGACGAGCAGCCAAGGGCTCCGTGCACGCAACGGGAAACGAGCAACAGGCGCGGGACAGAACGGGAAGGACCACGCGCCAGCTGGTGGGGGGTCTGCGGTATCGGCAAAGGTCTCTTTCTCCGGGGTCTTCTTGAGCATTCGCGGACCGGGGGGACCTGCGACAGGTCCCCGCCGAGGGCCAGACCTCTTCAAGGCGCACACAAAGGAGGAGCCTTGACTTGAGGGAGTCCGGTCTTTAAAAAGGGCCAGCCGCGATCGCTCAGCACCACCCTAACCGCGCAGGGCCCGCGGGTGAAGGCACCAAAAACATAGGCACGGGGTGGGCGCTCACCCAACGGAAGGAGCCTTTTAACCGCACACTCAACTCCTCGACCCCCCCCCTTTTCTGTCACCGTGCAGAAAGCCGGCAACTAGGACAAGGGAAAGCGTAAAGGCACAAGCACCATGGAGCACAGGAGGCACGCCGGGGAGCGGGAAGCGCCACCGCCAACTCAGAAGCGGGCACCTTGGTGGTCAAAGCCCGGAACGCTCCAGGAGCACCGCAAGGCTCACACAAAGCAGGGCGCGTGCACACACCATTCGGGAAGGGTATGCACCGCAGCGGGTCTACCACCTTCCCCCGGCACGGGGGAAGAGGGCCGCGAAGCAGTGAACGGCGTGGGGGCAAGCGCCCCCGACACGTCCACAGGGACACCGCGAACCACAGCAACAAGTGTGCGCGGGTCAGCGCTCGTGCCGGACAGCCGCACCCCTGACTTCCACACACCACCCTGCAAAGGAATGGGGAGGAGAGACGAGGGGCCCGCTGGCAGAACGAGAAGAGCGGTCGCCATTCGCGCTGAATGACCATTCGCCATGAATGTCCGTCCCTCGCCTGGCGCGGCTTAGGCCCCGGCCCGAAGAGAACGCGGCAGCACCACATCGATCCAACGGGAGCGAGACACGCCATGCATCGGGAACAACGGGCGTGAGAGCTTTCTAACACGCACTGGACGGGAATACGAGCGAGAAGAGCGAGAGAGAGCACGGGAAGAAGTCGCTAACACTGCCACACACACAAAAAAAAAATTTACCCTTCTCGAGGGCGAGAAAAAAAAGGAAGCGTTGCACTCGGGAGGCACGTGGCGTGGAAGAACGGGACTCAACGGGCAGCGGAGGTTCGGGAACTCCTTCAAAAAAAATAAAAATAAAAAAAAAATAAAAATAAAAAAATAAAATCCCCTTCGAAGGAGAAAAGGTGCAACTCGGGAGGCACACAGAAGGAAAGAAAGGGACACACCACCAAGCAGCGGAGGTTCGGGAACTCCTTCCAAAAAAAAAAAAAAAAAAAAACAAAAAAAAAACAAAAAAAAAAAAAACAAAAAAACCGGTCGGCCGCAGAGGAGCACGCCAGGGGGTCACTAGCACCAAACGGGAAAACCCTTCCAGTCGCACTCGGCACCAACGACTCCTACCGGTAACGGACGACAACCACCACGGGGAAATCGGGAACGCCTGACACGCGGGACGGTTGTCATAAAGCTGCCCCAGAGAGCACAGGCAAGCAAGCACGGGAAAGCAGGAAGCGCGTACTCATGGGGGGACGCTAAGCTTCAAGCATCGAAGAGGCCCATGCGCAGAAGAAAAGAGCTAGGGCTGGACAAGCAAACAGCCTTGGTGCAAGCCTCTTCCAACGTCCTTTAATGACAAAAAGAGTCAAAAGGACAGCGTGTCAGCATATATCTCCAGGTACAATAAGGACAGATAGCAAAGATGAAAAGTGTAAAAGACACAGGGATAAACATGACAGGCCACACGGAACGTCTGGAAGTCATGTTCGGTGACGTGTCCCCAAGAGGTCCCCATGTAGAAAGAGAACCGGACCGCAAAGGAACAACTGGTCGACCTTAGAACCCTGAGTGCTCACAGACCGAGGAGGCCATGGTAGATAGCCTGGAACACAGCTTCCCCTCGGCCTCAGAAGTCCATGCTCCCGCTGGCAGGGACCGGGGAGGATCCTGGAAAAAATAAAGTCTCGGAGGCGCCCCCTAGCCGGGACACCTCGGCTCGGAGGCCGGGGACACAGCACCCTCTCGGCCTCAGAGGTCCAGGCTCCCGCTATCAGGGACCGAAGGGACTCCTGGAAAAGAAAAAAAAAAAAATCCGTGGCGCCACCTAGCCGGGCCACCTCGGCTCGGAGGCCGGGGACACAGCACCCTCTCGGCCTCAGAGGTCCAGGCTCCCGCTATCAGGGACCGAAGGGACTCCTGGAAAAGAAAAAAAAAAATCCGTGGCGCCACCTAGCCGGGCCACCTCGGCTCGGAGGCCGGGGACACAGCACCCTCTCGGCCTCAGAGGTCCAGGCTCCCGCTATCAGGGACCGAAGGGACTCCTGGAAAAGAAAAAAAAAAAAAAAAACTCCGTGGCGCCCCCTAGCCGGGCCACCTCGGCTCGGAGGCCGGGGACACAGCACCCTCTCGGCCTCAGAGGTCCAGGCTCCCGCTATCAGGGACCGAAGGGACTCCCGGAAAAGAAAAAAAAAACTCCGTGGCGCCCCCTAGCCGGGCCACCTCGGCTCGGAGGCCGGGGACACAGCACCCTCTCGGCCTCAGAGGTCCAGGCTCCCGCTATCAGGGACCGAAGGGACTCCCGGAAAAGAAAAAAAAAAAAAAAAACTCCGTGGCGCCCCCTAGCCGGGCCACCTCGGCTCGGAGGCCGGGGACACAGCACCCTCTCGGCCTCAGAGGTCCAGGCTCCCGCTATCAGGGACCGAAGGGACTCCTGGAAAAGAAAAAAAAAAACTCCGTGGCGCCCCCTAGCCGGGCCACCTCGGCTCGGAGGCCGGGGACACAGCACCCTCTCGGCCTCAAAAGTGTCTATGGTCCCGCTGGCTGGGACCGAAGGGACTCCTGGAAAAGAAAAAAAAAAAAAAAAACTCCGTGGCGCCCCCTAGCCGGGCCACCTCGGCTCGGAGGCCGGGGACACAGCACCCTCTCGGCCTCAAAAGTGTCTATGGTCCCGCTGGCTGGGACCGGAGAGGAGGGAAGAAATAAAAAAAATAAAATAAAATAAAATAAAAAATTTAAAAAAAAAAAAATTGGAAAAAAAAAAAAATCCGGGACGGGGCCCAAGCCTTCTGGTCGACCTCATCCAGCTGCCACCAACCCCTCCTTGTGTCCCAATAGGTCGTACAGCCACCCTCCTCCCCTGAAGTTCTCCAGGTACAACCTCCTAGCTAGAGATGGTCCCCAGACAGGACGGCGTCTCCGTCGCGCACCCGCCTGCTTGCCTGTCACCCTCTCACCCTGGCCGGCTCACCACAGGCACTTCCCCGTCCTTTGTCACCAACCGGGGGACAGGAGCGTTGCGGAAACTTGTCGCCACTAGGTGTCGCCCGACAGCGATCTCGATCAAGCAAACCAATACAGACTGTCACGCGCCGCCGCCGCCACACACACTCATTCCGTCTCTCCAGAGTGACCTCCCTAGCTCAGGGGGACACTCACCCACGCACAACGGGGCAGGTACCCACCACTTCTCCCGAATGGCACAAACGGTCCCGGTTGTCCCGCCGGAACACAGTGAACGCGGGATGGACTCGGGGCCAACCCCCTCAGGCACCCAGAAAAGGAAAGTAGGACGGAGCGGTGAAAACAGGCCACCTCTAAGTGAAAGGACATGCACTCTCGAATCGGTTAACAATTAGCAAGGAACAGGCACAGTTAGGAAAAGGGAGCGTCCAAACTCCGGCGTGAGGGGAGGGTGGCGGCGACCTCAGTTCCACACCATTTTTAAATGGCTCACTCATTTTTAAAACCCTCCACCGATCCCGATGGGGGGGAGGGGGGGTTGTTGTTGTTCTCTGTTCCTCGCTGCCACCGCCAGCCGGCACTCACCAAACCACACACCTGCCACCCTCTTTGGAAGACTAAACACAGAGAGTAAATTAAAAGAATGGTGGAATGATGGTGGAATGGTTAAAATTCCCGTGATTTGTTTTCACTCTGATCAAAACATACTTATTTTGTGCATTTGCATTCCCTTGTTCACACGTGCCTCTGTGTGTGTGGTGGGGGGAGGGAGGGAGGGAGGGAGGGAGGGAGGGAGGGAGAAAGAGAGAGAGAGAGAGAGAGAGAGAGAGAGAGAGAGAGAGAGAGAGAGAGAGAGCCAATTTAAAAAATAAAAACATGGTTAAATACAGCCACTTTGGGAAGATTGCTAGAGAGAATGCAGTCCAGAGTATGGAGGCCAGAGCTCTGGACGCTCTAGACCACAGGTCTCCCATCTCCCATATACCAGGCACCCAGCACCACCATCCCTACTTTGTTTGTTTGTGCGTTTGTTTGCTTGCTTGTTACATTAGTTTCATCCCAAGTTAATAATTATATATTTTTTTTCTATGCACGTATTTAGTTGTGGCAGGGGAACTCCTTCTTTAGGACAGGCAGACTTAGCTAGTTAGTTAGCCAGTCAAAAGTACGTAAAAAATTTATATCAACATAAATATCATTCACTAAGAAATCCTATCTGAAGAAAAAGAAAGAAAGGAAGAAAGAAGGAAGGGAGGGAGGGAGGGAGGGAGGGAGAGGGAGGGAGAGAGAGAGAGAGAGAGAGAGAGAGAGAGAGAGAGAGAGAGAAAGAAAGAGGAAAACTGGCAGACTTAGTTTTAGTGTTTTTGTTATTGTTTATTCAAGATATTGTTTCAGGGCTGGAGAGACGGCTCAGCGGTGAAGAGCACTGACTGCTCTTCCAGAGATCCTTAGTTCAAATCCCAGCAACCACATGGTGGCTCACAACCATCTGTAATGGAATCCTCTCCTTGTGTGTTGAAGACAGTGACAGTGTGCTCATAAAATAAATAAACAATAAAAAATATGTTTGAAGATTAAAGAAAAAACTCTCTCTCTCTCTCTCTCTCTCTCTCTCTCACACACACACACACACACACACACAAATAAACTCTGTAATAAAAATCAATGTGACTTCATGATCAAACTTCTATAGTCAATAGGACTAGAGAGAACACATGTCTGTAAAATAAAAGCAGAACCTCTTCTGCTTTGTTTTGTTTTGCCTCAAGGTACGTTTCTTTTGGTATAGCCCAGGCAGTCATGGAACTTGCTCCGTAGACTTATCTAGCCTCAAGCTCACAGAGGTCCACTCTGCCTGCCTCGACCACCCACACAGCTCTCTCTGCTGACTATATGTCTGCATGCCAGAAGAGGGCACCAGAACCTAGGAGGACACACCACATGGCTCCTGAGAATCCAGGTTTTGACTTTAAAAAAAAAAAAAAAAATTCTGACAGCATAGAGGGTAGATATCTGCCTTCCAGGCTCTTCTAGTGCTGTTTAAGGTGGGGTAATAGCCATGTGAAGGAGACAAGGGGAGAGGAAAAATCGATTGGATGAGTAGTGCTGCTGAGATTAAGGAACACACACACACACACACACACACACACACACACACAGAGAGAGAGAGAGAGAGACAGAGACAGAGACAGAGACAGACAGAGACAGACAGAGACAGTAAGACAAAGAGACAGAGAGAGAGAGATGACAGAGGGACACACCGAGGGAAAGACATCAGGACCAGCTGAATTTCTCAAGAAAAGAAAAGAAGAGAAAGGAAAAATGTTTTCTATATACACAAATCTGTATACATGATTTGTTATAGTGTCCCATTTGGGCACTTTGGATTCAACTGTGGATGGTTGGCAGCCAGCTTGGCTGACACCTGACCTCACCAAGATGGAGGCAGCCGGCCATTAGCCCTGATGTTCCAGGTCACTTCTGTTTCTCCCTTTCCCAGCCTCTAGGGAAACAGAACTTAATTAAACTCAGTTTGCACGTGCAGAAAGGTGAAGAGGCACCCAAAAGCAGCCAGAAGCCTCAGACCATCCACAGCCACATGTTCTCCTTCTGCCTATATTACTTCTAAATGATCGTATTTATTTATTTATTTATTTATTTATTTATTTATTTATTTATTTACTTACTTACTTACTTACTTACTTACTTACTTTTTTTTCTTTCTTTTTTTTCGGAGCTGGGGACAGAACCCAGGGCCTTGCACTTGCTAGGCAAGCGCTCTACCACTGAGCTAAATCCCCAACCCCCTTACTTACTTACTTACTTACTTACTTACTTACTTACTTATTTTTGTCATACTTAAACAATCATTCGTCCTTGAATTCCTCCTGTATGCCAGGTAGACTTAGTCAGTCAGTCAGTCAGTCAGTCATTTAGCCAGGTCAAAATAGTTAAACATAAATATCAATAAAATCAATAAAAATCAAATGCAAACCCAATAGACAGTAAGTAAAATCGAATAAACCAAAAGATACATCATAAGCACAGAGTTTCAGCCGGACATTGAAAAGCAGCAGTTACCGAAGCAGTCTCCCTCCCACACCAACACACACACAGCTCGACCACCACCTTATCTGCACATTTTCAGCTCCTGCTTTCTAGAGTTACCAAGTTTATACACTACAGAGTTTAGCAAGGCAGGCCGGTTCACCGCACCCCCAGGGTCAGAGAACATGCTAGACCAGCTCTAGGGGATGGGCTGGGGGGCAGGGGAGGGTGGGAAGAGGGGAAACAGGCAGACTTAGGTATTCTAGTTTTGTTCATTCAAGATTCCACTTCTCTCTGTTGTAGCCCTGATAGACAGACAGGCAGGCAGGAATATTTGTTTGTCTGGCTTGGGGTTTGGGTTTGGTCCATTTGTTGGTGGATTTTGTTTTGTTTTGTTTCATTTTGTTTTTCGGGAAGTGTGGTGACTTAGTGCCTACACAAGCCAAGGCAGGAAAAATAAATAAGTAAAGATCTCTGAAACACAAATCTGGAGTGGGCTCTAGCATGGCCATGGACACACGCATGCACAGACGCACGCACGCACGCACGCACGCACGCATTGTAGACACGCACTCAAGGACACACTGGATTCTACAATGTTTGGTTTCTGAGTGTGTGTCATACAGAACCTAACAGAATATGTAATGAACTCTGGCAGTGACAGCAGAAACAACCTATGAGAAGGCGTCCTTGCAATATTAAAATGGCAGGCTAGCCAGGTGACAGTTATCTTAACCAATCTGATGTAGGCCTCATTCACACGGCATCTAGGCCTTAACAGTTAATTGTATCTGTTTCTTTATTTTCCTCTTAGGCCATCACATTGTTTTACCTAGACCTTTAACAGCCAGCAGCTACCAGCCTACAGCTACCAGTTTCTTTCTTTTCATAAAGAAACCCTGTCTGAAAAACTAGGGGAGGGAGACAAACAGATTAACAGATCTCTCTCTCTCTCTCTCTCTCTCTCTCTCTCTCTCTCTCTCTCTCTCGCTCTCTCGCTCTCTCGCTCTCTCGCTCTCTCGCTCTCTCGCTCTCTCGCTCTCTCGGCGCGTGTGTTTGTGTGTTCAACAGAGGAGGCATTCAGGTCTGAGAGACGGGGGAGGGAAAGAGGGAAGAGAGACAGAGAGTGACAGAGAAACAGTTGACAGAGAGGGAGAATTGTAGGTTAATTATTGTTCCGTCTCCTCAATCACGGTCTACTGGTCGCCATCGTGGCAACCATGCCCCGCAACCCTACCTTCGGTAAGATCAAGCATAATGGCGGCAACCATATAATTCCTGCTTAGTCGCACTGAACACTCCGGTCATCACTACCTGTGGAGAATTGTAAGGGGGCTCCTCTGGTCTAGAGAGTAGTACCCTTGAGTGAAATGAGGATCACAGCAAGCATTATTTGTTTTGAGATATAAGATGTGGAAAGAACTATATGTGTGGATTTACAGACAGACAGACAGACAGACAGACAGACAGACAGACAGACAGAGAGGACAGGACAGGACAGGACAGGACAGGACAGGACAGGACAGGACAGGAGAAAAAAACAAGAACACAAACAAAAACTCAAAATGGAAGTCCGGTTCCAAATAGTCTCTGTCTGCCCTGTCGCTCTAGTGTTGGTGGTCCAGGTTATAAAAGCTTATACATGGGTGGGTGCGGGAAGTGCTGCTGGGTGTTCAGTTCAGGTCCAAGATTATTGCGGGTAACTAGACAACAAAGAAAGCAGTTAGACTGACTTCTACAGTGTTCGGTTTCTGAGTGTGTTATCACACAGAAGAGCCTAACAGAATATGTAATGAATTCTGGCAGCAACAGCAGAAACAACCAATGAGAAAGTGTCCTTATAATATTAGCAGCTGCAACAAAATGGCAGACTAGCCAGCTAACAGTTCCCTAGCCATTAACTCATCTGACATAGGCCTTCTTCACGTTGCATCTAGATAGGTCTTCCTATCTTCCTCTCCAGTGCTGAGACCAAAGTGAGATCAAAGTCATGCATCACCATGGGTGCCTTCCTTTTCATTTCTTTTCTTTCATCCTAGGAAGTGAGTGAGTGTGTGTGTGTGTGTGTGTGTGTGTGTGTGTGTGTGTGTGTAAAGAGAGAGAGAAGGAGGGGGGGAGAGAGAGAGAGAGCTTTAGAGAGAGAGAGCTTTAGAGAGAGAGAGAGCTTTAAAATCAGCACTCAAGCCTTTTCTCTTCCTATCCCTATCCCAATCCCCCCCCCCCAAACCAGCAGCAAAGCCACCAGCACTCGAGAGACAGAGGAAGATGAAATCTCTGGTCTGAGAAACAAGAGGAGGTAGATAAACATACCCCCCCCCCCTCTCTCCTTCATAATTTGTTAAAGTGTTCCCTTTGTGTTGTGTGGACTCTACTTTATTAAGCAAGTTTCACATCGTACTAGCTCCAAAGAGGAGTCAACAGTCTCTTGGCGTGCAGACAGTTGTTGCCTGCTTTAAATATTTTTTGGTGTGTTTGTTTGTTTGTTTGTTTGTTTGTTTCAAAACCGAGGGCCTGCCTGCGTTCAACAGATCCAAACCCAGTTCTCAGAGGGGAAAATGGAGTCAAGTCCGAAGTCACTGGCATTTAAGTCATCTGCCATTGACAGTCATAGGAGATGGGAATATCGTCCTTTCTCCAATGGAGACTCACCTGGGTATGCATCAACCACATCTAAGGGCAGGCCTGGGTTAGTACGGGGTGGTGGATGGGGAGGAAGGATCTGGAAAGAGCTTTGCGATGGGAAACTATGATCAGAATGTTGCACAGAAAACAAAATTTGTATTTAAAAAGAAAAAAAAAAAGGCTATCCAAAAAATCTATCCAAAAATGAAAGGAAACAAAACAAAACAAAACAAAACAAAACAAAACCGACAGCAGAACTTTACTAACTGCAAATGCTCCATCTCCCTGTATCCAACCACTCCACTCCCAGATAGGTAGATGATAGTTTGCACTTCTGTCCCAGTCGGGTTAAGAAAAGGGGAACCACCTCTGTGGAGAGCCATCTCTCCAGCCCTTGACAAGCTTTATTTAACTAAACATTAAACATGAATCAGAAACGCCAAACCCTGTACATATATGGTCCAGATTCACCCTTACTTAGAAATCCCCGAGCTGGCAGGGCGAGGCTGGGAATTGAGAGTGAGCAAAAAGGGAGTCTGCCTCTTTCCCCCAGGGTGTGCTATCAACTCCATTACCATTTCCAAACAGCTGGGTGTGAGTCTAACTAAGGTTTCCTTCAGTCAGACATTTGCCAGGAGCCGGAGCCCTGACAGGACAGCGAGAGCGATGATCAGACATCATTTCACAGTGAAATCATCACTCGCTGATTTCAGGCAGAAAACTTTAGAAAACTCTAAACTCTAAAGAGGCACTGAAGCGTGCTAGGGCAGCAGCAGTACTTCCCCGACTGACCTTCAGGGACCTGCATATTCTCCAGCCCCGCCCCACCCCACCCCCTCTCAGCTAGCTCCTGTCCACCCCTCCCCCTCCCCCCACATACAGGGAGGAGGCCTTGTGTGTGTGTGTGGGGGGGGGGGGGGCGGCAGCGGGAAGATGCAACTCTCTCTTGAGAGAGAGTTCGGGTCTCCCAAACAAATACATAACTAGAAACTTCATTTATTTACTTTATTTCATCGAGCATACCGTGGAAGAGGGAAAAGGAACAGGGAAGCTAGGCCAACTGGTCGAGCTCCTCCTTTCGTTTTGTTTCAAAAAGGAAAGGAAAAGCCAAAGAACCCCCTCTTTTTGGTGAAAGGAACAGAATGGTGAAAGTTGAAACATCGGCTCGCCACTTAATACTTTGGCTTTTAATAAAAGGGACAGCAGATCGACTTCCGAGTTGATTAAGAGAGAGAGAAAGAGAGAGAGAGAGAGAGAGAGAGAGAGAGAGAGAGATAAAAACCACAAAAAAACGTTTTGTCGACCAGCCTCCTTTTAAACCTCTGTTACACAGGAAGACTGGTCAACCTCATTCCCCCCTCCCCCCACTCACACACACACCCCTCCCCCTCCACGGAGAGGTTTAATGAGAGAAGAAAGGTAGAAGAAGAGAGTAAAGGCCAGTCATGAGCACGTGGAGAGAATTTGGGAGGGGAATGGGGAGAGAAGGGACAAAGGGGAAGAGGGGAAGAGAGGAAGAGCAAAAGAGCAAAGAGAGGAGCAAAGAGAGCCAACCTCATATTTTATTTTATTTTTTTTAAAGATTTATTTATTTTATTTATGCGTAAGAGTACACTGTAGCTATTTTCAGACACACCAGAAGAGAGCATCAGATCCCATTACAGATGGTTGTCAGCCACCTTGTGGTTGCTGGTAATTGAACTCAGGACCTCTGGGAGAAATTTGTGTGTGTGTGTGTGTGTGTGTGTGTGTGTGTGTGTGTGTGTGTGTGTGCCCGTTAGTTTAAAAATCTGCTGTAGACCTCCCTTTTAATATCTGTTTAACAAATATTTTTACCATATTTAAATTTTATTTATTTTATTTTACTTAAAAATAATAATGAATAAAGAGTCAATGTGAATAAACAATAAAACAAAAATCAAGGTGATCGGGGTTGGGGATTTAGCTCAGTGGTAGAGCGCTTGCCTAGCAAGAGTAAGGCCCTGGGTTCGGTCCCCAGCTCCGAAAAAAAGAAAAAAGAAAAAAAAAAAAATCAAGGTGATCAACAGATACCGACGACTGACATGGAAAAAAGTTAATAGATCGCCATAAAAACAGAGTAAGTGCGATGTAAACAATAAAACAGATGGGATGGAGAGATGGCTCAGCGGTTAAGAGCACTGACCGCTCTCCCAGAGGTCCTGAGTTCAAATCCCAGCAACCACATGGTGGCTCACAACCATCTGTAATGAGACCTGATGCCCTCTTCTGGTGTGTCTGAAGACAGCTACAGTGTACTCACATGCGTTAAATAAATAAATTAAAAAAAAAAAGAAAACAATAAAGCAGAAATTAAGACGAGGGACACAGAAGGACAAGGGAGATAAAACAATTAAATGTTAACAGACATAAAGTGGGAACGACGGGGTTGGGGATTTAGCTCTGTGGTAGAGTGCTTGCCTAGCAAATGCAAGGCCCTGGATTCAGTCCCCAGCTCTGAAAAAAGAAAAAAGAAAAAAGAAAAAAAAAGAAAAGCGGGAACGAGATGAAGGGCAAATATAGACGACTGAAACGAAATGATGGAATAAATTTATAAAATAATAATAAAATACGAGTAAATACGAATAAATGGCAAACTGGACTTTAATAAATGTTTAAATCAAGGTGAATGACAAATACAATTTAGACAAAAAGGTTTTGAAAAATGAAAAGAAATAGAAAGCATATATGAATCAATAACAAGACTGAAGTCACAATGGCCTTGAAGTGACACGGACGACAAACGTGAAAAACATAAATGAAATAATTTCGACAGCCACGGACATTCACATGGTGTGTTGGGAAACACCGCAGTCTTTATTTGGCGAGTAAAAACGCCTCGGGGAACTCTGTACATAGGAGGCTGGGAGCATGAATCACTCTATCTATCTATCTATCTATCTATCTATCTATCTATCTATCTATCTTTTTTTTTATTTTTCTCTCCCTTACATCTTCCCACCATACCATACGTTTCTCCTTATACAAATCCATAGATTTATATATGTTCTTAATTTCATTTTTTTCCTCTGCCACACAGCCCACCACACAGAACCTCTAGATCTCGGGATCCCCTTCTGCCAGCACCAGTGGCAAGGGCACAGCTCCCCAGAGAATTAACTCGATCCGAACATAAGCGCGACAAGAAATTAAAAGTTAAATCGGAAGTGAAACTGAAAATGAAATTTTGGCCGAAAATAAAATAAAATGAAAGGTATAAGTTTTGTGACAATCAAATCATAAATCCCAATTGGGCAAAAAATAAAATTACAAAGTCAAAATTTTGTCCAGTCCACTGTGCTCCTGTGGAATCCCTCCCTGGAACTTGCTCGGTAGAGTAGTCTAGTCCCAAACTCACAGAGGTCTGCCCTGCCTTTCTCTGAAACCTACAGAGCCAGTCAAAACCTACAATCCTTTGTTGTTTGTTTGGCAGTTTGGCAGTTTGTTTGTTCCTGGACAAAAATGTGGGCTCTCTCTGATTCCTATATGTCTGCATGCCAGAAGAGGGCACCAGAACATAAGAGGACACACCACACAGCTCCTGAGAATCCAGAGGGTTTTTTTTTTGTTTTGTTTGTTTTGTTTGTTTTTTCTTCCTCTTTTCTTTTTTTCCGGAGCTGGGGACCTTGCTCTTCCCAGGGCCTTGCGCTTGCTAGGCAAGCGCTCTACCACTGAGCTAAATCCCCAACCCCGAGAATCCAGGTTTTTGACCAAAACAAAAAACAACAACAGGGGCTGGAGAGATGGCTCAGCGGTTAAGAGCACTGACTGCTCTTCCAGACGTCCTGAGTTCAATTGCCAGCAACCACATGGTGGCTCACAACCATCTGTAATGAGATCTGATTGATCTCTTCTGGTGTGTCTGAAGATGACTGCAGCATACTCAGATAAATAAAAAACAAATCTAAAAAAATTAAAAACAACAACAAAAAACACAAAAACAAACAAACAAACAAAACCCCCAAAACTAACAACCTAGAGGGTAGATATCTGCCTGCCCAGGTCTTCTAGTGCTATTTAAGGCTTCCTGTAGATAATAAAGCTTGTGTATCTTTTATCCAGGAACAGAATCATCAAGGCAGGGTAGGAGAGAAGCCCTGTTTGGGATTAAACGTTTCTACAACGTAACAGGAGGAGGCGGAGGGAGAGGGGCTCCTCAGACATAAATCTAAAATAGTACAATGGATCATTTTGAAGGCGTGTGGGTGAGGGTGACTGGAGACAGAGTTTTTCTCTGAGTGAGTGTGGAACTCACTGTCCCTGAGCTCAGCCTGTGATGAGAGAGAGAGAGAGAGAGAGAGAGAGAGAGAGAGAGAGAGAGAGAGATCGAATTTTCTGTGTCTCTCTGTCTCTGTCTGTCTGTCTCTCTCTCTCTGTGTCTGTCTCTCTCTCTGTCTCCCTGTCTCTGTCTCTCTTCCTCTCTCTGTCTCTCTGTCTCTCTCTGTCTCTGTCTCTCCCCCCTCCCCCATGCGTGTGTTTGTGTGTTCAACCGAGGAGGCAATGGCAGATAAATGTCTGCCCCTCCTCTGTAAGCCAGGCCACTCCATTACTGCCTTTCCTTTTTCTTAGTTTGTTTGGTTTATTCCAAGTTAATTGTATCTGTTTCTTTATTTTCCTCCTCATTTCTTTAGTTGAGTCAGGGGTCTTTGCACAAAAGCCCTGGAAATCAGTACCTGGATCAGGTCTGCAGCCTGCTCACAGAGTTCTACCCACCTTCACCTCTCAAGTGATGCAATCAAAGACATGCAGCACCACACCTGGCTTCTTTTCACATGTACATTTACTTTAGTTCCAATGCTCATTCAGGTCTGAGAGACGGGGGAGGGAAAGAGGGAAGAGAGACAGAGAGTGACAGAGAAACAGTTGACAGAGAGGGAGAATTGTAGGTTAATTATTGTTCCGTCTCCTCAATCACGGTCTACTGGTCGCCATCGTGGCAACCATGCCCCGCAACCCTACCTTCGGTAAGATCAAGCATAATGGCGGCAACCATATAATTCCTGCTTAGTCGCACTGAACACTCCGGTCATCACTACCTGTGGAGAATTGTAAGGGGGCTCCTCTGGTCTAGAGAGTAGTACCCTTGAATGAAATGAGGATCACAGCAAGCATTATTTGTTTTGAGATATAAGATGTGGAAAGAACTATATGTGTGGATTTACAGACAGACAGACAGACAGACAGACAGACAGACAGACAGAGAGAGAGGACAGGATAGGACAGGACAGGACAGGACAGGACAGGACAGGACAGGACAGGACAGGAGAAAAAAACAAGAACACAAACAAAAACTCAAAATGGAAGTCCGGTTCCAAATAGTCTCTGTCTGCCCTGTCGCTCTAGTGTTGGTGGTCCAGGTTATAAAAGCTTATACATGGGTGGGTGCGGGAAGTGCTGCTGGGTGTTCAGTTCAGGTCCAAGATTATTGCGGGTAACTAGACAACAAAGAAAGCAGTTAGACTGACTCCTACAGTGTTCGGTTTCTGAGTGTGTTATCACACAGAAGAGCCTAACAGAATATGTAATGAATTCTGGCAGCAACAGCAGAAACAACCAATGAGAAAGTGTCCTTATAATACTAGCAACTGCAACAAAATGGCAGACTAGCCAGCTAACAGTTCCCTAGCCATTAACTCATCTGACATAGGCCTTCTTCACGTTGCATCTAGATAGGTCTTCCTGTCTTCCTCTCCAGTGTGTGTGTGTGTGTGTGTGTGTGTGTGTGTGTGTGTGTGTGTGTGTGTGTGTGTGTGTAAAGAGAGAGAGAAGGAGGGGGGGAGAGAGAGAGAGAGAGCTTTAGAGAGAGAGAGCTTTAGAGAGAGAGAGAGCTTTAAAATCAGCACTCAAGCCTTTTCTCTTCCTATCCCTATCCCAACCCCCCCCCCCCAAACCAGCAGCAAAGCCACCAGCACTCGAGAGACAGAGGAAGATGAAATCTCTAGTCTGAGAAACAAGAGGAGGTAGATAAACATACCCCCCCCCCTCTCTCCTTCATAATTTGTTAAAGTGTTCCCTTTGTGTTGTGTGGACTCTACTTTATTAAGCAAGTTTCACATCGTACTATCTCCAAAGAGGAGTCAACAGTCTCTTGGCGTGCAGGCAGTTGTTGCCTGCTTTAAATATTTTTTGGTGTGTTTGTTTGTTTGTTTGTTTGTTTGTTTGTTTGTTTCAAAACCGAGGGCCTGCCTGCGTTCAACAGATCCAAACCCAGTTCTCAGAGGGGAAAATGGAGTCAAGTCCGAAGTCACTGGCATTTAGGTCATCGGCCATTGACAGTCATAGGAGATGGGAATATCGTCTTTTCTCCAATGGAGACTCACCTGGGTATGCATCAACCACATCTAAGGGCAGGCCTGGGTTAGTACGGGGTGGTGGATGGGGAGGAAGGATCTGGAAAGAGCTTTGCGATGGGAAACTATGATCAGAATGTTGCACAGAAAACAAAATTTGTACTTAAAAAAAAAAAGGCTCCCGATATCTATCCAAAAATGAAAGGAAATAAAAACCGACATCAGAACTTTACTAACTGCAAATGCTCCATCTCCCTGTATCCAACCACTCCACTCCCAGATAGGTAGATGATAGTTTGCACTTCTGTCCCAGTTGGGCTGTCGAGGTTAAGGAAAGGGGAACCACCTCTGTGGTTATGTGATCCACACACGAAATAAAATAAAAGGAGCGGATAAACGTGCCTGGCATTTTAAGATGCTCAATTTCTTTGCAAGCTTCATTTTGTTTCATTCTTTTAAAGGTTTACTTATTTATTTTCACTTACATTGAGTACACTAAAGCCCTT
>NW_028238865.1:95000-97500 GCF_021556685.1 Rattus norvegicus
CAGACGGACGGACAGACGGATGGACAGATGGACAGAAAGGATCTAGGAGGAGCTTTGGGAAAGATGAAAAGCCTCCATTTCCCCCCAAAAGAACGAGCCCCAACAGCTGGGCTCTTCGAGATGAGTTATAAGGGGAACCACACATACAGTTTTGTATCACACATACAGTTTGTCATCATCCGTCAATACCAGGTAGACTTTTCAACGTATGTAGGTAGCTGTTGTCAGGTCAGTCCTTTACTAAGCCTCATGTAAGCTCTGCAGGGTAAGCCTCAGGAATTCATCTGTGCGTCCCGCAGGGTATGCTTTCTTGCTTTGTTAAAGGCTAGACTTTGGTTGCTGTCTGTCTGTCTGTCTGTCTGTCTGTCTGTCTGTCTGTCTGTCTGAATGAATGAATGAGCGAGGGAATGAACGAATGAGGAGGGGATGCACATGCCTATGGTTTTAAGATGCTTAATTTCTTTACAAGGTTTATTTATTTAAACATTAAACATTGGGGTTGGGGATTTAGCTCAGTGGTAGAGCGCTTGCCTAGGAAGCACAAGGCCCTGGGTTCGGTCCCCAGCTCCGAAAATAAAATAAAATAAAATAAAATAAAATAAACATTAAACATTAATCGGAAATAATGGAGTCAGCAGTTAAGAGTTCTGACTGTGTTCTTCCAGAGGTCCTGAGTTCTATTCCCATGGTGGCTCACAACCCTCTGTTATGGGATCGATCTGCTGTGTGTCCGAAGACAGCTGCAGTGTGCTGTTTGTAGGGTAAAGAAAAAAATACTAAAGAAGAAAAAAAAAAAAAGAGAGAGAAAAAGTTAGAAGCACCAAGTCAAGTCATGTAAATATTGCCCACATTCGGATTTAGACATGCCTGAGCTGTCAGGGCGAGGCTGGGTGAGAGCGAATCAGTGAACGATCGGACTCTTCCTCTCTCTGTGAGGGTGTGTCATGAACTCTATTACCATTTCCAAAGAGTTAGGTATGCTGGAGCGAAGTGGACCGGAAAGCCAAGGGAGGAGAGGTATGCCTACACGAGTCCACCCAACCCCCCCGCCCCCCCCCCCCAGGGAGACATCCTCGAGTGGTGGGGGGAGGGGCGAAGGTGTGGAGGGATAATTTCCAACAAATAAATCCCAACAAATAAATTACTAGAGACTTGATTCATTGATTTACTTTAAATTTATTGAGTGTATCGGGAAAGAGGGAAAATGGGTCAAGGAGGGAGGGAGGGAGGGAGGGAGGGAGGGAGGGAGGGAGGGAGGGAGGGAGATCTTTTCCTCCAAATCGGCTGGTATGTAGTCTCAGTGCGTCAGAAAAAAGACTGCTTCTGGCCTCCTTTCTGATTACCCCAAGGCAGTCTGGTCACCGTGCTGTAATAGAAAGGGAAACCACAGTCAAGTCATGGGAGCGAGCGAGCAAGCAAGCAAGCAAAAATCATAAACAAAAGCAAAAACACGTCTGTTAAGTTGAGCAGAGCAGAGCAGAGCAGAGCAGAGCAGAGTAGGGCAAAGCAATACAAGGTCACATTCCACAAAGGCTGATATAGTCTGCCATCTTGGTCTACAGAGTGAAAAGTAGAAGGAGAAAATGAATATCGCTTTGTGTGTCACAAAGTTTTTAAGTTGTAAGGAACATTGCAGGGCTAAACCTTCAAATCCTCAAACCACCCAACCCAAGCTTTCCTCCTCCTCATCCTCCTCCTCCTCCTCCTCCTCCTCACCCCCCATTGCCCCCCCCGTGTGGTGTGTGTGTGTGTGTGTGTGTGTGTGTGTGTGTGTGTGTGTGTGTGTGTTTGCGCACGAGCTCGAGCTCGGGCACGCATTTCTTTCACTGCACAACCATCATTGGAGGACGTTTAAATAAACACGAATGAATCAGACAGGCAGACAGACAGGGGCCCATAATGGATCCCTACAACTCGGTGGTGGTGGTGGTGGTGGTGGTGGTGGTGGTACACACCGATTGGTTGACCTCTTTCTTTTAAAGAAAGGACAAGAAACAAAGAGAAATAAAAATGAAGGAATATAGACCTAGCCAAATATTATTTTATTCCCTCCTTCATGGAGCGACAAGAAGATTTATTCATCAACCTTCGTCTAGAATAAGAAAGTAATTGCAAATGAAATCGAGCCATCTTACTGTAATAAGATGTTATCGAGAGAAAGGGGAATTGGATACTGGATCCATTGCTGCCCCCCCCACACACAAATTGGAAAGAAAAGCAACTCCCCAGATCGCTCAACTAACGAGGCTTATTTAAAACTGGAAAAAGAGGGCTGGAGAGATGTCTCAGCGGTTAAGAGCCCTGGCCGCTCCTCCAGAGGTCCTGAGTTTTCAATCCCCAGCAAGCACATGGTGGCTCCCAACCATCGGTAATGGGATGAGGCCTTCTTCTGGTGTGTCTGAAGATAGTTACAGTGTACTCATAGTCACAAAATAAATAATTCTGGAAAAGAAGAGGAAATAACTTTAAAAAAAAAGAAAGGAGGCTGACTGGTCGACCT
>NW_028238865.1:110000-118225 GCF_021556685.1 Rattus norvegicus
CTGCCGTGGAAGGGGGGGACGAGGCGGCAACCGCAGACGCCCGAGAGCACGCGGCACGCACCACACGCGACACGACCTCGCCGCGAGAGTGGCCGGGACGTGGACGCGCGTGGGAGGGACGCACACGCGACGGAGGGCACGGGGGAAACGGAGGCGGGTGGGACCGGGAGCCCAGCGCCGCCCTTCCAAACCCACCCGTCCCGCGACGACCCCTCGCGGTGAGGGGGGTACCGCGCACGCGGGCGTGTGCACGGCCCTTCCCCGCCACCTGCCACCAGAAACCCAATCTCCCCCACAAGCTCCGCACAGCGGCAGGTCGACAGAGCCCCGTCCCGCGTGATCCCTCCTCGTACTCGGAGCGGGGAGGCGCGGGTCGCGGTAGGCGAGAGAGCAAACGCTGCGCGCAGAAGGCTGAGGTCAGGGCGGGCAGCCGAGGGGACCATCCGGGAGAAGCCCCTCGGAGATCGTAAAGCCCTTTCCGAAGATAGCTAGAGAAGGCAAATTCCTCACTGAGGGCGGGACGAACCCAACACCGACGAGCAGCCAAGGGCTCCGTGCACGCAACGGGAAACGAGCAACAGGCGCGGGACAGAACGGGAAGGACCACGCGCCAGCTGGTGGGGGGTCTGCGGTATCGGCAAAGGTCTCTTTCTCCGGGGTCTTCTTGAGCATTCGCGGACCGGGGGGACCTGCGACAGGTCCCCGCCGAGGGCCAGACCTCTTCAAGGCGCACACAAAGGAGGAGCCTTGACTTGAGGGAGTCCGGTCTTTAAAAAGGGCCAGCCGCGATCGCTCAGCACCACCCTAACCGCGCAGGGCCCGCGGGTGAAGGCACCAAAAACATAGGCACGGGGTGGGCGCTCACCCAACGGAAGGAGCCTTTTAACCGCACACTCAACTCCTCGACCCCCCCCCTTTTCTGTCACCGTGCAGAAAGCCGGCAACTAGGACAAGGGAAAGCGTAAAGGCACAAGCACCATGGAGCACAGGAGGCACGCCGGGGAGCGGGAAGCGCCACCGCCAACTCAGAAGCGGGCACCTTGGTGGTCAAAGCCCGGAACGCTCCAGGAGCACCGCAAGGCTCACACAAAGCAGGGCGCGTGCACACACCATTCGGGAAGGGTATGCACCGCAGCGGGTCTACCACCTTCCCCCGGCACGGGGGAAGAGGGCCGCGAAGCAGTGAACGGCGTGGGGGCAAGCGCCCCCGACACGTCCACAGGGACACCGCGAACCACAGCAACAAGTGTGCGCGGGTCAGCGCTCGTGCCGGACAGCCGCACCCCTGACTTCCACACACCACCCTGCAAAGGAATGGGGAGGAGAGACGAGGGGCCCGCTGGCAGAACGAGAAGAGCGGTCGCCATTCGCGCTGAATGACCATTCGCCATGAATGTCCGTCCCTCGCCTGGCGCGGCTTAGGCCCCGGCCCGAAGAGAACGCGGCAGCACCACATCGATCCAACGGGAGCGAGACACGCCATGCATCGGGAACAACGGGCGTGAGAGCTTTCTAACACGCACTGGACGGGAATACGAGCGAGAAGAGCGAGAGAGAGCACGGGAAGAAGTCGCTAACACTGCCACACACACAAAAAAAAAATTTACCCTTCTCGAGGGCGAGAAAAAAAAGGAAGCGTTGCACTCGGGAGGCACGTGGCGTGGAAGAACGGGACTCAACGGGCAGCGGAGGTTCGGGAACTCCTTCAAAAAAAATAAAAATAAAAAAAAAATAAAAATAAAAAAATAAAATCCCCTTCGAAGGAGAAAAGGTGCAACTCGGGAGGCACACAGAAGGAAAGAAAGGGACACACCACCAAGCAGCGGAGGTTCGGGAACTCCTTCCAAAAAACAAAAAAAAAAAAAACAAAAAAAAAACAAAAAAAAAAAAAACAAAAAAACCGGTCGGCCGCAGAGGAGCACGCCAGGGGGTCACTAGCACCAAACGGGAAAACCCTTCCAGTCGCACTCGGCACCAACGACTCCTACCGGTAACGGACGACAACCACCACGGGGAAATCGGGAACGCCTGACACGCGGGACGGTTGTCATAAAGCTGCCCCAGAGAGCACAGGCAAGCAAGCACGGGAAAGCAGGAAGCGCGTACTCATGGGGGGACGCTAAGCTTCAAGCATCGAAGAGGCCCATGCGCAGAAGAAAAGAGCTAGGGCTGGACAAGCAAACAGCCTTGGTGCAAGCCTCTTCCAACGTCCTTTAATGACAAAAAGAGTCAAAAGGACAGCGTGTCAGCATATATCTCCAGGTACAATAAGGACAGATAGCAAAGATGAAAAGTGTAAAAGACACAGGGATAAACATGACAGGCCACACGGAACGTCTGGAAGTCATGTTCGGTGACGTGTCCCCAAGAGGTCCCCATGTAGAAAGAGAACCGGACCGCAAAGGAACAACTGGTCGACCTTAGAACCCTGAGTGCTCACAGACCGAGGAGGCCATGGTAGATAGCCTGGAACACAGCTTCCCCTCGGCCTCAGAAGTCCATGCTCCCGCTGGCAGGGACCGGGGAGGATCCTGGAAAAAATAAAGTCTCGGAGGCGCCCCCTAGCCGGGACACCTCGGCTCGGAGGCCGGGGACACAGCACCCTCTCGGCCTCAGAGGTCCAGGCTCCCGCTATCAGGGACCGAAGGGACTCCTGGAAAAGAAAAAAAAAAAAATCCGTGGCGCCACCTAGCCGGGCCACCTCGGCTCGGAGGCCGGGGACACAGCACCCTCTCGGCCTCAGAGGTCCAGGCTCCCGCTATCAGGGACCGAAGGGACTCCTGGAAAAGAAAAAAAAAAATCCGTGGCGCCACCTAGCCGGGCCACCTCGGCTCGGAGGCCGGGGACACAGCACCCTCTCGGCCTCAGAGGTCCAGGCTCCCGCTATCAGGGACCGAAGGGACTCCTGGAAAAGAAAAAAAAAAAAAAAAAACTCCGTGGCGCCCCCTAGCCGGGCCACCTCGGCTCGGAGGCCGGGGACACAGCACCCTCTCGGCCTCAGAGGTCCAGGCTCCCGCTATCAGGGACCGAAGGGACTCCCGGAAAAGAAAAAAAAAACTCCGTGGCGCCCCCTAGCCGGGCCACCTCGGCTCGGAGGCCGGGGACACAGCACCCTCTCGGCCTCAGAGGTCCAGGCTCCCGCTATCAGGGACCGAAGGGACTCCCGGAAAAGAAAAAAAAAAAAAAAAAACTCCGTGGCGCCCCCTAGCCGGGCCACCTCGGCTCGGAGGCCGGGGACACAGCACCCTCTCGGCCTCAGAGGTCCAGGCTCCCGCTATCAGGGACCGAAGGGACTCCTGGAAAAGAAAAAAAAAAACTCCGTGGCGCCCCCTAGCCGGGCCACCTCGGCTCGGAGGCCGGGGACACAGCACCCTCTCGGCCTCAAAAGTGTCTATGGTCCCGCTGGCTGGGACCGAAGGGACTCCTGGAAAAGAAAAAAAAAAAAAAAAACTCCGTGGCGCCCCCTAGCCGGGCCACCTCGGCTCGGAGGCCGGGGACACAGCACCCTCTCGGCCTCAAAAGTGTCTATGGTCCCGCTGGCTGGGACCGGAGAGGAGGGAAGAAATAAAAAAAATAAAATAAAATAAAATAAAAAATTTAAAAAAAAAAAAATTGGAAAAAAAAAAAAATCCGGGACGGGGCCCAAGCCTTCTGGTCGACCTCATCCAGCTGCCACCAACCCCTCCTTGTGTCCCAATAGGTCGTACAGCCACCCTCCTCCCCTGAAGTTCTCCAGGTACAACCTCCTAGCTAGAGATGGTCCCCAGACAGGACGGCGTCTCCGTCGCGCACCCGCCTGCTTGCCTGTCACCCTCTCACCCTGGCCGGCTCACCACAGGCACTTCCCCGTCCTTTGTCACCAACCGGGGGACAGGAGCGTTGCGGAAACTTGTCGCCACTAGGTGTCGCCCGACAGCGATCTCGATCAAGCAAACCAATACAGACTGTCACGCGCCGCCGCCGCCACACACACTCATTCCGTCTCTCCAGAGTGACCTCCCTAGCTCAGGGGGACACTCACCCACGCACAACGGGGCAGGTACCCACCACTTCTCCCGAATGGCACAAACGGTCCCGGTTGTCCCGCCGGAACACAGTGAACGCGGGATGGACTCGGGGCCAACCCCCTCAGGCACCCAGAAAAGGAAAGTAGGACGGAGCGGTGAAAACAGGCCACCTCTAAGTGAAAGGACATGCACTCTCGAATCGGTTAACAATTAGCAAGGAACAGGCACAGTTAGGAAAAGGGAGCGTCCAAACTCCGGCGTGAGGGGAGGGTGGCGGCGACCTCAGTTCCACACCATTTTTAAATGGCTCACTCATTTTTAAAACCCTCCACCGATCCCGATGGGGGGGAGGGGGGGTTGTTGTTGTTCTCTGTTCCTCGCTGCCACCGCCAGCCGGCACTCACCAAACCACACACCTGCCACCCTCTTTGGAAGACTAAACACAGAGAGTAAATTAAAAGAATGGTGGAATGATGGTGGAATGGTTAAAATTCCCGTGATTTGTTTTCACTCTGATCAAAACATACTTATTTTGTGCATTTGCATTCCCTTGTTCACACGTGCCTCTGTGTGTGTGGTGGGGGGAGGGAGGGAGGGAGGGAGGGAGGGAGGGAGGGAGAAAGAGAGAGAGAGAGAGAGAGAGAGAGAGAGAGAGAGAGAGCCAATTTAAAAAATAAAAACATGGTTAAATACAGCCACTTTGGGAAGATTGCTAGAGAGAATGCAGTCCAGAGTATGGAGGCCAGAGCTCTGGACGCTCTAGACCACAGGTCTCCCATCTCCCATATACCAGGCACCCAGCACCACCATCCCTACTTTGTTTGTTTGTGCGTTTGTTTGCTTGCTTGTTACATTAGTTTCATCCCAAGTTAATAATTATATATTTTTTTTCTATGCACGTATTTAGTTGTGGCAGGGGAACTCCTTCTTTAGGACAGGCAGACTTAGCTAGTTAGTTAGCCAGTCAAAAGTACGTAAAAAATTTATATCAACATAAATATCATTCACTAAGAAATCCTATCTGAAGAAAAAGAAAGAAAGGAAGAAAGAAGGAAGGGAGGGAGGGAGGGAGGGAGGGAGAGGGAGGGAGAGAGAGAGAGAGAGAGAGAGAGAGAGAGAGAGAGAGAGAGAAAGAAAGAGGAAAACTGGCAGACTTAGTTTTAGTGTTTTTGTTATTGTTTATTCAAGATATTGTTTCAGGGCTGGAGAGACGGCTCAGCGGTGAAGAGCACTGACTGCTCTTCCAGAGATCCTTAGTTCAAATCCCAGCAACCACATGGTGGCTCACAACCATCTGTAATGGAATCCTCTCCTTGTGTGTTGAAGACAGTGACAGTGTGCTCATAAAATAAATAAACAATAAAAAATATGTTTGAAGATTAAAGAAAAAACTCTCTCTCTCTCTCTCTCTCTCTCTCTCTCACACACACACACACACACACACACAAATAAACTCTGTAATAAAAATCAATGTGACTTCATGATCAAACTTCTATAGTCAATAGGACTAGAGAGAACACATGTCTGTAAAATAAAAGCAGAACCTCTTCTGCTTTGTTTTGTTTTGCCTCAAGGTACGTTTCTTTTGGTATAGCCCAGGCAGTCATGGAACTTGCTCCGTAGACTTATCTAGCCTCAAGCTCACAGAGGTCCACTCTGCCTGCCTCGACCACCCACACAGCTCTCTCTGCTGACTATATGTCTGCATGCCAGAAGAGGGCACCAGAACCTAGGAGGACACACCACATGGCTCCTGAGAATCCAGGTTTTGACTTTAAAAAAAAAAAAAAAAATTCTGACAGCATAGAGGGTAGATATCTGCCTTCCAGGCTCTTCTAGTGCTGTTTAAGGTGGGGTAATAGCCATGTGAAGGAGACAAGGGGAGAGGAAAAATCGATTGGATGAGTAGTGCTGCTGAGATTAAGGAACACACACACACACACACACACACACACACACACACAGAGAGAGAGAGAGAGAGACAGAGACAGAGACAGAGACAGACAGAGACAGACAGAGACAGTAAGACAAAGAGACAGAGAGAGAGAGATGACAGAGGGACACACCGAGGGAAAGACATCAGGACCAGCTGAATTTCTCAAGAAAAGAAAAGAAGAGAAAGGAAAAATGTTTTCTATATACACAAATCTGTATACATGATTTGTTATAGTGTCCCATTTGGGCACTTTGGATTCAACTGTGGATGGTTGGCAGCCAGCTTGGCTGACACCTGACCTCACCAAGATGGAGGCAGCCGGCCATTAGCCCTGATGTTCCAGGTCACTTCTGTTTCTCCCTTTCCCAGCCTCTAGGGAAACAGAACTTAATTAAACTCAGTTTGCACGTGCAGAAAGGTGAAGAGGCACCCAAAAGCAGCCAGAAGCCTCAGACCATCCACAGCCACATGTTCTCCTTCTGCCTATATTACTTCTAAATGATCGTATTTATTTATTTATTTATTTATTTATTTATTTATTTATTTATTTACTTACTTACTTACTTACTTACTTACTTACTTTTTTTTCTTTCTTTTTTTTCGGAGCTGGGGACAGAACCCAGGGCCTTGCACTTGCTAGGCAAGCGCTCTACCACTGAGCTAAATCCCCAACCCCCTTACTTACTTACTTACTTACTTACTTACTTACTTACTTATTTTTGTCATACTTAAACAATCATTCGTCCTTGAATTCCTCCTGTATGCCAGGTAGACTTAGTCAGTCAGTCAGTCAGTCAGTCATTTAGCCAGGTCAAAATAGTTAAACATAAATATCAATAAAATCAATAAAAATCAAATGCAAACCCAATAGACAGTAAGTAAAATCGAATAAACCAAAAGATACATCATAAGCACAGAGTTTCAGCCGGACATTGAAAAGCAGCAGTTACCGAAGCAGTCTCCCTCCCACACCAACACACACACAGCTCGACCACCACCTTATCTGCACATTTTCAGCTCCTGCTTTCTAGAGTTACCAAGTTTATACACTACAGAGTTTAGCAAGGCAGGCCGGTTCACCGCACCCCCAGGGTCAGAGAACATGCTAGACCAGCTCTAGGGGATGGGCTGGGGGGCAGGGGAGGGTGGGAAGAGGGGAAACAGGCAGACTTAGGTATTCTAGTTTTGTTCATTCAAGATTCCACTTCTCTCTGTTGTAGCCCTGATAGACAGACAGGCAGGCAGGAATATTTGTTTGTCTGGCTTGGGGTTTGGGTTTGGTCCATTTGTTGGTGGATTTTGTTTTGTTTTGTTTCATTTTGTTTTTCGGGAAGTGTGGTGACTTAGTGCCTACACAAGCCAAGGCAGGAAAAATAAATAAGTAAAGATCTCTGAAACACAAATCTGGAGTGGGCTCTAGCATGGCCATGGACACACGCATGCACAGACGCACGCACGCACGCACGCACGCACGCATTGTAGACACGCACTCAAGGACACACTGGATTCTACAATGTTTGGTTTCTGAGTGTGTGTCATACAGAACCTAACAGAATATGTAATGAACTCTGGCAGTGACAGCAGAAACAACCTATGAGAAGGCGTCCTTGCAATATTAAAATGGCAGGCTAGCCAGGTGACAGTTATCTTAACCAATCTGATGTAGGCCTCATTCACACGGCATCTAGGCCTTAACAGTTAATTGTATCTGTTTCTTTATTTTCCTCTTAGGCCATCACATTGTTTTACCTAGACCTTTAACAGCCAGCAGCTACCAGCCTACAGCTACCAGTTTCTTTCTTTTCATAAAGAAACCCTGTCTGAAAAACTAGGGGAGGGAGACAAACAGATTAACAGATCTCTCTCTCTCTCTCTCTCTCTCTCTCTCTCTCTCTCTCTCTCTCGCTCTCTCGCTCTCTCGCTCTCTCGCTCTCTCGCTCTCTCGCTCTCTCGCTCTCTCGGCGCGTGTGTTTGTGTGTTCAACAGAGGAGGCATTCAGGTCTGAGAGACGGGGGAGGGAAAGAGGGAAGAGAGACAGAGAGTGACAGAGAAACAGTTGACAGAGAGGGAGAATTGTAGGTTAATTATTGTTCCGTCTCCTCAATCACGGTCTACTGGTCGCCATCGTGGCAACCATGCCCCGCAACCCTACCTTCGGTAAGATCAAGCATAATGGCGGCAACCATATAATTCCTGCTTAGTCGCACTGAACACTCCGGTCATCACTACCTGTGGAGAATTGTAAGGGGGCTCCTCTGGTCTAGAGAGTAGTACCCTTGAGT
>NW_028238866.1:0-23725 GCF_021556685.1 Rattus norvegicus
TTCCCCTTCCCTTAACCTCGACAGCCCAACTGGGACAGAAGTGCAAACTATCATCTACCTATCTGGGAGTGGAGTGGTTGGATACAGGGAGATGGAGCATTTGCAGTTAGTAAAGTTCTGATGTCGGTTTTTATTTCCTTTCATTTTTGGATAGATATCGGGAGCCTTTTTTTTTTTTAAGTACAAATTTTGTTTTCTGTGCAACATTCTGATCATAGTTTCCCATCGCAAAGCTCTTTCCAGATCCTTCCTCCCCATCCACCACCCCGTACTAACCCAGGCCTGCCCTTAGATGTGGTTGATGCATACCCAGGTGAGTCTCCATTGGAGAAAGGACGATATTCCCATCTCCTATGACTGTCAATGGCCGATGACCTAAATGCCAGTGACTTCGGACTTGACTCCATTTTCCCCTCTGAGAACTGGGTTTGGATCTGTTGAACGCAGGCAGGCCCTCGGTTTTGAAACAAACAAACAAACAAACAAACAAACAAACAAACAAACACACCAAAAAATATTTAAAGCAGGCAACAACTGCCTGCACGCCAAGAGACTGTTGACTCCTCTTTGGAGATAGTACGATGTGAAACTTGCTTAATACAGTAGAGTCCACACAACACAAAGGGAACACTTTAACAAATTATGAAGGAGAGAGGGGGGGGGGTATGTTTATCTACCTCCTCTTGTTTCTCAGACTAGAGATTTCATCTTCCTCTGTCTCTCGAGTGCTGGTGGCTTTGCTGCTGGTTTGGGGGGGGGGGGTTGGGATAGGGATAGGAAGAGAAAAGGCTTGAGTGCTGATTTTAAAGCTCTCTCTCTCTCTAAAGCTCTCTCTCTCTAAAGCTCTCTCTCTCTCTCCCCCCCTCCTTCTCTCTCTCTTTACACACACACACACACACACACACACACACACACACACACACACACACACACACACACACTGGAGAGGAAGACAGGAAGACCTATCTAGATGCAACGTGAAGAAGGCCTATGTCAGATGAGTTAATGGCTAGGGAACTGTTAGCTGGCTAGTCTGCCATTTTGTTGCAGTTGCTAGTATTATAAGGACACTTTCTCATTGGTTGTTTCTGCTGTTGCTGCCAGAATTCATTACATATTCTGTTAGGCTCTTCTGTGTGATAACACACTCAGAAACCGAACACTGTAGGAGTCAGTCTAACTGCTTTCTTTGTTGTCTAGTTACCCGCAATAATCTTGGACCTGAACTGAACACCCAGCAGCACTTCCCGCACCCACCCATGTATAAGCTTTTATAACCTGGACCACCAACACTAGAGCGACAGGGCAGACAGAGACTATTTGGAACCGGACTTCCATTTTGAGTTTTTGTTTGTGTTCTTGTTTTTTTCTCCTGTCCTGTCCTGTCCTGTCCTGTCCTGTCCTGTCCTGTCCTCTCTGTCTGTCTGTCTGTCTGTCTGTCTGTCTGTCTGTCTGTAAATCCACACATATAGTTCTTTCCACATCTTATATCTCAAAACAAATAATGCTTGCTGTGATCCTCATTTCATTCAAGGGTACTACTCTCTAGACCAGAGGAGCCCCCTTACAATTCTCCACAGGTAGTGATGACCGGAGTGTTCAGTGCGACTAAGCAGGAATTATATGGTTGCCGCCATTATGCTTGATCTTACCGAAGGTAGGGTTGCGGGGCATGGTTGCCACGATGGCGACCAGTAGACCGTGATTGAGGAGACGGAACAATAATTAACCTACAATTCTCCCTCTCGGTCAACTGTTTCTCTGTCACTCTCTGTCTCTCTTCCCTCCTTCCCTCCCCCGTCTCTCAGACCTGAATGAGCATTGGAACTAAAGTAAATGTACATGTGAAAAGAAGCCAGGTGTGGTGCTGCATGTCTTTGATTGCATCACTTGAGAGGTGAAGGTGGGTAGAACTCTGTGAGCAGGCTGCAGACCTGATCCAGGTACTGATTTCCAGGGCTTTTGTGCAAAGACCCCTGACTCAACTAAAGAAATGAGGAGGAAAATAAAGAAACAGATACAATTAACTTGGAATAAACCAAACAAACTAAGAAAAAGGAAAGGCAGTAATGGAGTGGCCTGGCTTACAGAGGAGGGGCAGACATTTATCTGCCATTGCCTCCTCGGTTGAACACACAAACACACGCATGGGGGAGGGGGGAGAGACAGAGACAGAGAGAGACAGAGAGACAGAGAGAGGAAGAGAGACAGAGACAGGGAGACAGAGAGAGAGACAGACACAGAGAGAGAGAGACAGACAGACAGAGACAGAGAGACACAGAAAATTCGATCTCTCTCTCTCTCTCTCTCTCTCTCTCTCTCTCTCTCTCTCTCTCATCACAGGCTGAGCTCAGGGACAGTGAGTTCCACACTCACTCAGAGAAAAACTCTGTCTCCAGTCACCCTCACCCACACGCCTTCAAAATGATCCATTGTACTATTTTAGATTTATGTCTGAGGAGCCCCTCTCCCTCCGCCTCCTCCTGTTACGTTGTAGAAACGTTTAATCCCAAACAGGGCTTCTCTCCTACCCTGCCTTGATGATTCTGTTCCTGGATAAAAGATACACAAGCTTTATTATCTACAGGAAGCCTTAAATAGCACTAGAAGACCTGGGCAGGCAGATATCTACCCTCTAGGTTGTTAGTTTTGGGGGTTTTGTTTGTTTGTTTGTTTTTGTGTTTTTTGTTGTTGTTTTTAATTTTTTTAGATTTGTTTTTTATTTATCTGAGTATGCTGCAGTTATCTTCAGACACACCAGAAGAGATCAATCAGATCTCATTACAGATGGTTGTGAGCCACCATGTGGTTGCTGGCAATTGAACTCAGGACGTCTGGAAGAGCAGTCAGTGCTCTTAACCGCTGAGCCATCTCTCCAGCCCCTGTTGTTGTTTTTTGTTTTGGTCAAAAACCTGGATTCTCGGGGTTGGGGATTTAGCTCAGTGGTAGAGCGCTTGCCTAGCAAGCGCAAGGCCCTGGGAAGAGCAAGGTCCCCAGCTCCGGAAAAAAAGAAAAGAGGAAGAAAAAACAAACAAAACAAACAAAACAAAAAAAAACCCTCTGGATTCTCAGGAGCTGTGTGGTGTGTCCTCTTATGTTCTGGTGCCCTCTTCTGGCATGCAGACATATAGGAATCAGAGAGAGCCCACATTTTTGTCCAGGAACAAACAAACTGCCAAACTGCCAAACAAACAACAAAGGATTGTAGGTTTTGACTGGCTCTGTAGGTTTCAGAGAAAGGCAGGGCAGACCTCTGTGAGTTTGGGACTAGACTACTCTACCGAGCAAGTTCCAGGGAGGGATTCCACAGGAGCACAGTGGACTGGACAAAATTTTGACTTTGTAATTTTATTTTTTGCCCAATTGGGATTTATGATTTGATTGTCACAAAACTTATACCTTTCATTTTATTTTATTTTCGGCCAAAATTTCATTTTCAGTTTCACTTCCGATTTAACTTTTAATTTCTTGTCGCGCTTATGTTCGGATCGAGTTAATTCTCTGGGGAGCTGTGCCCTTGCCACTGGTGCTGGCAGAAGGGGATCCCGAGATCTAGAGGTTCTGTGTGGTGGGCTGTGTGGCAGAGGAAAAAAATGAAATTAAGAACATATATAAATCTATGGATTTGTATAAGGAGAAACGTATGGTATGGTGGGAAGATGTAAGGGAGAGAAAAATAAAAAATAGATAGATAGATAGATAGATAGATAGATAGATAGATAGATAGATAGATAGAGTGATTCATGCTCCCAGCCTCCTATGTACAGAGTTCCCCGAGGCGTTTTTACTCGCCAAATAAAGACTGCGGTGTTTCCCAACACACCATGTGAATGTCCGTGGCTGTCGAAATTATTTCATTTATGTTTTTCACGTTTGTCGTCCGTGTCACTTCAAGGCCATTGTGACTTCAGTCTTGTTATTGATTCATATATGCTTTCTATTTCTTTTCATTTTTCAAAACCTTTTTGTCTAAATTGTATTTGTCATTCACCTTGATTTAAACATTTATTAAAGTCCAGTTTGCCATTTATTCGTATTTACTCGTATTTTATTATTATTTTATAAATTTATTCCATCATTTCGTTTCAGTCGTCTATATTTGCCCTTCATCTCGTTCCCGCTTTTCTTTTTTTTTCTTTTTTCTTTTTTCTTTTTTCAGAGCTGGGGACTGAATCCAGGGCCTTGCATTTGCTAGGCAAGCACTCTACCACAGAGCTAAATCCCCAACCCCGTCGTTCCCACTTTATGTCTGTTAACATTTAATTGTTTTATCTCCCTTGTCCTTCTGTGTCCCTCGTCTTAATTTCTGCTTTATTGTTTTCTTTTTTTTTTAAATTTATTTATTTAACGCATGTGAGTACACTGTAGCTGTCTTCAGACACACCAGAAGAGGGCATCAGGTCTCATTACAGATGGTTGTGAGCCACCATGTGGTTGCTGGGATTTGAACTCAGGACCTCTGGGAGAGCGGTCAGTGCTCTTAACCGCTGAGCCATCTCTCCATCCCATCTGTTTTATTGTTTACATCGCACTTACTCTGTTTTTATGGCGATCTATTAACTTTTTTCCATGTCAGTCGTCGGTATCTGTTGATCACCTTGATTTTTTTTTTTTCTTTTTTCTTTTTTTCGGAGCTGGGGACCGAACCCAGGGCCTTACTCTTGCTAGGCAAGCGCTCTACCACTGAGCTAAATCCCCAACCCCGATCACCTTGATTTTTGTTTTATTGTTTATTCACATTGACTCTTTATTCATTATTATTTTTAAGTAAAATAAAATAAATAAAATTTAAATATGGTAAAAATATTTGTTAAACAGATATTAAAAGGGAGGTCTACAGCAGATTTTTAAACTAACGGGCACACACACACACACACACACACACACACACACACACACACACACACACAAATTTCTCCCAGAGGTCCTGAGTTCAATTACCAGCAACCACAAGGTGGCTGACAACCATCTGTAATGGGATCTGATGCTCTCTTCTGGTGTGTCTGAAAATAGCTACAGTGTACTCTTACGCATAAATAAAATAAATAAATCTTTAAAAAAAATAAAATAAAATATGAGGTTGGCTCTCTTTGCTCCTCTCTTTGCTCTTTTGCTCTTCCTCTCTTCCCCTCTTCCCCTTTGTCCCTTCTCTCCCCATTCCCCTCCCAAATTCTCTCCACGTGCTCATGACTGGCCTTTACTCTCTTCTTCTACCTTTCTTCTCTCATTAAACCTCTCCGTGGAGGGGGAGGGGTGTGTGTGTGAGTGGGGGGAGGGGGGAATGAGGTTGACCAGTCTTCCTGTGTAACAGAGGTTTAAAAGGAGGCTGGTCGACAAAACGTTTTTTTGTGGTTTTTATTCTCTCTCTCTCTCTCTCTCTCTCTCTCTCTCTCTCTCTCTCTCTCTCTTTCTCTCTCTCTTAATCAACTCGGAAGTCGATCTGCTGTCCCTTTTATTAAAAGCCAAAGTATTAAGTGGCGAGCCGATGTTTCAACTTTCACCATTCTGTTCCTTTCACCAAAAAGAGGGGGTTCTTTGGCTTTTCCTTTCCTTTTTGAAACAAAACGAAAGGAGGAGCTCGACCAGTTGGCCTAGCTTCCCTGTTCCTTTTCCCTCTTCCACGGTATGCTCGATGAAATAAAGTAAATAAATGAAGTTTCTAGTTATGTATTTGTTTGGGAGACCCGAACTCTCTCTCAAGAGAGAGTTGCATCTTCCCGCTGCCGCCCCCCCCCCCCCCACACACACACAAGGCCTCCTCCCTGTATGTGGGGGGAGGGGGAGGGGTGGACAGGAGCTAGCTGAGAGGGGGTGGGGTGGGGCGGGGCTGGAGAATATGCAGGTTCCTGAAGGTCAGTCGGGGAAGTACTGCTGCTGCCCTAGCACGCTTCAGTGCCTCTTTAGAGTTTAGAGTTTTCTAAAGTTTTCTGCCTGAAATCAGCGAGTGATGATTTCACTGTGAAATGATGTCTGATCATCGCTCTCGCTGTCCTGTCAGGGCTCCGGCTCCTGGCAAATGTCTGACTGAAGGAAACCTTAGTTAGACTCACACCCAGCTGTTTGGAAATGGTAATGGAGTTGATAGCACACCCTGGGGGAAAGAGGCAGACTCCCTTTTTGCTCACTCTCAATTCCCAGCCTCGCCCTGCCAGCTCGGGGATTTCTAAGTAAGGGTGAATCTGGACCATATATGTACAGGGTTTGGCGTTTCTGATTCATGTTTAATGTTTAGTTAAATAAAGCTTGTCAAGGGCTGGAGAGATGGCTCCGAGGTTAAGAGCACTCACCGCTCTGCTCTTCCAGAGGTCCTGAGTTCGATTCCACAGAAACCACATGGTGGCTCACAACCCTCTGCAAAGGGATATCCCATGCACTCTACTGCCCTGTGTATGTGAAAAGGGCTTTAGTGTACTCAATGTAAGTGAAAATAAATAAGTAAACCTTTAAAAGAATGAAACAAAATGAAGCTTGCAAAGAAATTGAGCATCTTAAAATGCCAGGCACGTTTATCCGCTCCTTTTATTTTATTTCGTGTGTGGATCACATAACCACAGAGGTGGTTCCCCTTCCCTTAACCTCGACAGCCCAACTGGGACAGAAGTGCAAACTATCATCTACCTATCTGGGAGTGGAGTGGTTGGATACAGGGAGATGGAGCATTTGCAGTTAGTAAAGTTCTGATGTCGGTTTTTATTTCCTTTCATTTTTGGATAGATATCGGGAGCCTTTTTTTTTTTTAAGTACAAATTTTGTTTTCTGTGCAACATTCTGATCATAGTTTCCCATCGCAAAGCTCTTTCCAGATCCTTCCTCCCCATCCACCACCCCGTACTAACCCAGGCCTGCCCTTAGATGTGGTTGATGCATACCCAGGTGAGTCTCCATTGGAGAAAGGACGATATTCCCATCTCCTATGACTGTCAATGGCCGATGACCTAAATGCCAGTGACTTCGGACTTGACTCCATTTTCCCCTCTGAGAACTGGGTTTGGATCTGTTGAACGCAGGCAGGCCCTCGGTTTTGAAACAAACAAACAAACAAACAAACAAACAAACAAACAAACAAACACACCAAAAAATATTTAAAGCAGGCAACAACTGCCTGCACGCCAAGAGACTGTTGACTCCTCTTTGGAGATAGTACGATGTGAAACTTGCTTAATACAGTAGAGTCCACACAACACAAAGGGAACACTTTAACAAATTATGAAGGAGAGAGGGGGGGGGTATGTTTATCTACCTCCTCTTGTTTCTCAGACTAGAGATTTCATCTTCCTCTGTCTCTCGAGTGCTGGTGGCTTTGCTGCTGGTTTGGGGGGGGGGGGTTGGGATAGGGATAGGAAGAGAAAAGGCTTGAGTGCTGATTTTAAAGCTCTCTCTCTCTCTAAAGCTCTCTCTCTCTAAAGCTCTCTCTCTCTCTCCCCCCCTCCTTCTCTCTCTCTTTACACACACACACACACACACACACACACACACACACACACACACACACACACACACTGGAGAGGAAGACAGGAAGACCTATCTAGATGCAACGTGAAGAAGGCCTATGTCAGATGAGTTAATGGCTAGGGAACTGTTAGCTGGCTAGTCTGCCATTTTGTTGCAGTTGCTAGTATTATAAGGACACTTTCTCATTGGTTGTTTCTGCTGTTGCTGCCAGAATTCATTACATATTCTGTTAGGCTCTTCTGTGTGATAACACACTCAGAAACCGAACACTGTAGGAGTCAGTCTAACTGCTTTCTTTGTTGTCTAGTTACCCGCAATAATCTTGGACCTGAACTGAACACCCAGCAGCACTTCCCGCACCCACCCATGTATAAGCTTTTATAACCTGGACCACCAACACTAGAGCGACAGGGCAGACAGAGACTATTTGGAACCGGACTTCCATTTTGAGTTTTTGTTTGTGTTCTTGTTTTTTTCTCCTGTCCTGTCCTGTCCTGTCCTGTCCTGTCCTGTCCTGTCCTCTCTGTCTGTCTGTCTGTCTGTCTGTCTGTCTGTCTGTCTGTAAATCCACACATATAGTTCTTTCCACATCTTATATCTCAAAACAAATAATGCTTGCTGTGATCCTCATTTCATTCAAGGGTACTACTCTCTAGACCAGAGGAGCCCCCTTACAATTCTCCACAGGTAGTGATGACCGGAGTGTTCAGTGCGACTAAGCAGGAATTATATGGTTGCCGCCATTATGCTTGATCTTACCGAAGGTAGGGTTGCGGGGCATGGTTGCCACGATGGCGACCAGTAGACCGTGATTGAGGAGACGGAACAATAATTAACCTACAATTCTCCCTCTCGGTCAACTGTTTCTCTGTCACTCTCTGTCTCTCTTCCCTCCTTCCCTCCCCCGTCTCTCAGACCTGAATGAGCATTGGAACTAAAGTAAATGTACATGTGAAAAGAAGCCAGGTGTGGTGCTGCATGTCTTTGATTGCATCACTTGAGAGGTGAAGGTGGGTAGAACTCTGTGAGCAGGCTGCAGACCTGATCCAGGTACTGATTTCCAGGGCTTTTGTGCAAAGACCCCTGACTCAACTAAAGAAATGAGGAGGAAAATAAAGAAACAGATACAATTAACTTGGAATAAACCAAACAAACTAAGAAAAAGGAAAGGCAGTAATGGAGTGGCCTGGCTTACAGAGGAGGGGCAGACATTTATCTGCCATTGCCTCCTCGGTTGAACACACAAACACACGCATGGGGGAGGGGGGAGAGACAGAGACAGAGAGAGACAGAGAGACAGAGAGAGGAAGAGAGACAGAGACAGGGAGACAGAGAGAGAGACAGACACAGAGAGAGAGAGACAGACAGACAGAGACAGAGAGACACAGAAAATTCGATCTCTCTCTCTCTCTCTCTCTCTCTCTCTCTCTCTCTCTCTCTCTCATCACAGGCTGAGCTCAGGGACAGTGAGTTCCACACTCACTCAGAGAAAAACTCTGTCTCCAGTCACCCTCACCCACACGCCTTCAAAATGATCCATTGTACTATTTTAGATTTATGTCTGAGGAGCCCCTCTCCCTCCGCCTCCTCCTGTTACGTTGTAGAAACGTTTAATCCCAAACAGGGCTTCTCTCCTACCCTGCCTTGATGATTCTGTTCCTGGATAAAAGATACACAAGCTTTATTATCTACAGGAAGCCTTAAATAGCACTAGAAGACCTGGGCAGGCAGATATCTACCCTCTAGGTTGTTAGTTTTGGGGGTTTTGTTTGTTTGTTTGTTTTTGTGTTTTTTGTTGTTGTTTTTAATTTTTTTAGATTTGTTTTTTATTTATCTGAGTATGCTGCAGTTATCTTCAGACACACCAGAAGAGATCAATCAGATCTCATTACAGATGGTTGTGAGCCACCATGTGGTTGCTGGCAATTGAACTCAGGACGTCTGGAAGAGCAGTCAGTGCTCTTAACCGCTGAGCCATCTCTCCAGCCCCTGTTGTTGTTTTTTGTTTTGGTCAAAAACCTGGATTCTCGGGGTTGGGGATTTAGCTCAGTGGTAGAGCGCTTGCCTAGCAAGCGCAAGGCCCTGGGAAGAGCAAGGTCCCCAGCTCCGGAAAAAAAGAAAAGAGGAAGAAAAAACAAACAAAACAAACAAAACAAAAAAAAACCCTCTGGATTCTCAGGAGCTGTGTGGTGTGTCCTCTTATGTTCTGGTGCCCTCTTCTGGCATGCAGACATATAGGAATCAGAGAGAGCCCACATTTTTGTCCAGGAACAAACAAACTGCCAAACTGCCAAACAAACAACAAAGGATTGTAGGTTTTGACTGGCTCTGTAGGTTTCAGAGAAAGGCAGGGCAGACCTCTGTGAGTTTGGGACTAGACTACTCTACCGAGCAAGTTCCAGGGAGGGATTCCACAGGAGCACAGTGGACTGGACAAAATTTTGACTTTGTAATTTTATTTTTTGCCCAATTGGGATTTATGATTTGATTGTCACAAAACTTATACCTTTCATTTTATTTTATTTTCGGCCAAAATTTCATTTTCAGTTTCACTTCCGATTTAACTTTTAATTTCTTGTCGCGCTTATGTTCGGATCGAGTTAATTCTCTGGGGAGCTGTGCCCTTGCCACTGGTGCTGGCAGAAGGGGATCCCGAGATCTAGAGGTTCTGTGTGGTGGGCTGTGTGGCAGAGGAAAAAAATGAAATTAAGAACATATATAAATCTATGGATTTGTATAAGGAGAAACGTATGGTATGGTGGGAAGATGTAAGGGAGAGAAAAATAAAAAATAGATAGATAGATAGATAGATAGATAGATAGATAGATAGATAGATAGATAGAGTGATTCATGCTCCCAGCCTCCTATGTACAGAGTTCCCCGAGGCGTTTTTACTCGCCAAATAAAGACTGCGGTGTTTCCCAACACACCATGTGAATGTCCGTGGCTGTCGAAATTATTTCATTTATGTTTTTCACGTTTGTCATCCGTGTCACTTCAAGGCCATTGTGACTTCAGTCTTGTTATTGATTCATATATGCTTTCTATTTCTTTTCATTTTTCAAAACCTTTTTGTCTAAATTGTATTTGTCATTCACCTTGATTTAAACATTTATTAAAGTCCAGTTTGCCATTTATTCGTATTTACTCGTATTTTATTATTATTTTATAAATTTATTCCATCATTTCGTTTCAGTCGTCTATATTTGCCCTTCATCTCGTTCCCGCTTTTCTTTTTTTTTCTTTTTTCTTTTTTCTTTTTTCAGAGCTGGGGACTGAATCCAGGGCCTTGCATTTGCTAGGCAAGCACTCTACCACAGAGCTAAATCCCCAACCCCGTCGTTCCCACTTTATGTCTGTTAACATTTAATTGTTTTATCTCCCTTGTCCTTCTGTGTCCCTCGTCTTAATTTCTGCTTTATTGTTTTCTTTTTTTTTTAAATTTATTTATTTAACGCATGTGAGTACACTGTAGCTGTCTTCAGACACACCAGAAGAGGGCATCAGGTCTCATTACAGATGGTTGTGAGCCACCATGTGGTTGCTGGGATTTGAACTCAGGACCTCTGGGAGAGCGGTCAGTGCTCTTAACCGCTGAGCCATCTCTCCATCCCATCTGTTTTATTGTTTACATCGCACTTACTCTGTTTTTATGGCGATCTATTAACTTTTTTCCATGTCAGTCGTCGGTATCTGTTGATCACCTTGATTTTTTTTTTTTCTTTTTTCTTTTTTTCGGAGCTGGGGACCGAACCCAGGGCCTTACTCTTGCTAGGCAAGCGCTCTACCACTGAGCTAAATCCCCAACCCCGATCACCTTGATTTTTGTTTTATTGTTTATTCACATTGACTCTTTATTCATTATTATTTTTAAGTAAAATAAAATAAATAAAATTTAAATATGGTAAAAATATTTGTTAAACAGATATTAAAAGGGAGGTCTACAGCAGATTTTTAAACTAACGGGCACACACACACACACACACACACACACACACACACACACACACACACACACAAATTTCTCCCAGAGGTCCTGAGTTCAATTACCAGCAACCACAAGGTGGCTGACAACCATCTGTAATGGGATCTGATGCTCTCTTCTGGTGTGTCTGAAAATAGCTACAGTGTACTCTTACGCATAAATAAAATAAATAAATCTTTAAAAAAAATAAAATAAAATATGAGGTTGGCTCTCTTTGCTCCTCTCTTTGCTCTTTTGCTCTTCCTCTCTTCCCCTCTTCCCCTTTGTCCCTTCTCTCCCCATTCCCCTCCCAAATTCTCTCCACGTGCTCATGACTGGCCTTTACTCTCTTCTTCTACCTTTCTTCTCTCATTAAACCTCTCCGTGGAGGGGGAGGGGTGTGTGTGTGAGTGGGGGGAGGGGGGAATGAGGTTGACCAGTCTTCCTGTGTAACAGAGGTTTAAAAGGAGGCTGGTCGACAAAACGTTTTTTTGTGGTTTTTATTCTCTCTCTCTCTCTCTCTCTCTCTCTCTCTCTCTCTCTCTCTCTCTCTCTTCTCTCTCTCTCTAATCAACTCGGAAGTCGATCTGCTGTCCCTTTTATTAAAAGCCAAAGTATTAAGTGGCGAGCCGATGTTTCAACTTTCACCATTCTGTTCCTTTCACCAAAAAGAGGGGGTTCTTTGGCTTTTCCTTTCCTTTTTGAAACAAAACGAAAGGAGGAGCTCGACCAGTTGGCCTAGCTTCCCTGTTCCTTTTCCCTCTTCCACGGTATGCTCGATGAAATAAAGTAAATAAATGAAGTTTCTAGTTATGTATTTGTTTGGGAGACCCGAACTCTCTCTCAAGAGAGAGTTGCATCTTCCCGCTGCCGCCCCCCCCCCCCCCACACACACACAAGGCCTCCTCCCTGTATGTGGGGGGAGGGGGAGGGGTGGACAGGAGCTAGCTGAGAGGGGGTGGGGTGGGGCGGGGCTGGAGAATATGCAGGTTCCTGAAGGTCAGTCGGGGAAGTACTGCTGCTGCCCTAGCACGCTTCAGTGCCTCTTTAGAGTTTAGAGTTTTCTAAAGTTTTCTGCCTGAAATCAGCGAGTGATGATTTCACTGTGAAATGATGTCTGATCATCGCTCTCGCTGTCCTGTCAGGGCTCCGGCTCCTGGCAAATGTCTGACTGAAGGAAACCTTAGTTAGACTCACACCCAGCTGTTTGGAAATGGTAATGGAGTTGATAGCACACCCTGGGGGAAAGAGGCAGACTCCCTTTTTGCTCACTCTCAATTCCCAGCCTCGCCCTGCCAGCTCGGGGATTTCTAAGTAAGGGTGAATCTGGACCATATATGTACAGGGTTTGGCGTTTCTGATTCATGTTTAATGTTTAGTTAAATAAAGCTTGTCAAGGGCTGGAGAGATGGCTCCGAGGTTAAGAGCACTCACCGCTCTGCTCTTCCAGAGGTCCTGAGTTCGATTCCACAGAAACCACATGGTGGCTCACAACCCTCTGCAAAGGGATATCCCATGCACTCTACTGCCCTGTGTATGTGAAAAGGGCTTTAGTGTACTCAATGTAAGTGAAAATAAATAAGTAAACCTTTAAAAGAATGAAACAAAATGAAGCTTGCAAAGAAATTGAGCATCTTAAAATGCCAGGCACGTTTATCCGCTCCTTTTATTTTATTTCGTGTGTGGATCACATAACCACAGAGGTGGTTCCCCTTCCCTTAACCTCGACAGCCCAACTGGGACAGAAGTGCAAACTATCATCTACCTATCTGGGAGTGGAGTGGTTGGATACAGGGAGATGGAGCATTTGCAGTTAGTAAAGTTCTGATGTCGGTTTTTATTTCCTTTCATTTTTGGATAGATATCGGGAGCCTTTTTTTTTTTTAAGTACAAATTTTGTTTTCTGTGCAACATTCTGATCATAGTTTCCCATCGCAAAGCTCTTTCCAGATCCTTCCTCCCCATCCACCACCCCGTACTAACCCAGGCCTGCCCTTAGATGTGGTTGATGCATACCCAGGTGAGTCTCCATTGGAGAAAGGACGATATTCCCATCTCCTATGACTGTCAATGGCCGATGACCTAAATGCCAGTGACTTCGGACTTGACTCCATTTTCCCCTCTGAGAACTGGGTTTGGATCTGTTGAACGCAGGCAGGCCCTCGGTTTTGAAACAAACAAACAAACAAACAAACAAACAAACAAACAAACACACCAAAAAATATTTAAAGCAGGCAACAACTGCCTGCACGCCAAGAGACTGTTGACTCCTCTTTGGAGATAGTACGATGTGAAACTTGCTTAATACAGTAGAGTCCACACAACACAAAGGGAACACTTTAACAAATTATGAAGGAGAGAGGGGGGGGGTATGTTTATCTACCTCCTCTTGTTTCTCAGACTAGAGATTTCATCTTCCTCTGTCTCTCGAGTGCTGGTGGCTTTGCTGCTGGTTTGGGGGGGGGGGGGTTGGGATAGGGATAGGAAGAGAAAAGGCTTGAGTGCTGATTTTAAAGCTCTCTCTCTCTCTAAAGCTCTCTCTCTCTAAAGCTCTCTCTCTCTCTCCCCCCCTCCTTCTCTCTCTCTTTACACACACACACACACACACACACACACACACACACACACACACACACACACACACTGGAGAGGAAGACAGGAAGACCTATCTAGATGCAACGTGAAGAAGGCCTATGTCAGATGAGTTAATGGCTAGGGAACTGTTAGCTGGCTAGTCTGCCATTTTGTTGCAGTTGCTAGTATTATAAGGACACTTTCTCATTGGTTGTTTCTGCTGTTGCTGCCAGAATTCATTACATATTCTGTTAGGCTCTTCTGTGTGATAACACACTCAGAAACCGAACACTGTAGGAGTCAGTCTAACTGCTTTCTTTGTTGTCTAGTTACCCGCAATAATCTTGGACCTGAACTGAACACCCAGCAGCACTTCCCGCACCCACCCATGTATAAGCTTTTATAACCTGGACCACCAACACTAGAGCGACAGGGCAGACAGAGACTATTTGGAACCGGACTTCCATTTTGAGTTTTTGTTTGTGTTCTTGTTTTTTTCTCCTGTCCTGTCCTGTCCTGTCCTGTCCTGTCCTGTCCTGTCCTCTCTGTCTGTCTGTCTGTCTGTCTGTCTGTCTGTCTGTCTGTAAATCCACACATATAGTTCTTTCCACATCTTATATCTCAAAACAAATAATGCTTGCTGTGATCCTCATTTCATTCAAGGGTACTACTCTCTAGACCAGAGGAGCCCCCTTACAATTCTCCACAGGTAGTGATGACCGGAGTGTTCAGTGCGACTAAGCAGGAATTATATGGTTGCCGCCATTATGCTTGATCTTACCGAAGGTAGGGTTGCGGGGCATGGTTGCCACGATGGCGACCAGTAGACCGTGATTGAGGAGACGGAACAATAATTAACCTACAATTCTCCCTCTCGGTCAACTGTTTCTCTGTCACTCTCTGTCTCTCTTCCCTCCTTCCCTCCCCCGTCTCTCAGACCTGAATGAGCATTGGAACTAAAGTAAATGTACATGTGAAAAGAAGCCAGGTGTGGTGCTGCATGTCTTTGATTGCATCACTTGAGAGGTGAAGGTGGGTAGAACTCTGTGAGCAGGCTGCAGACCTGATCCAGGTACTGATTTCCAGGGCTTTTGTGCAAAGACCCCTGACTCAACTAAAGAAATGAGGAGGAAAATAAAGAAACAGATACAATTAACTTGGAATAAACCAAACAAACTAAGAAAAAGGAAAGGCAGTAATGGAGTGGCCTGGCTTACAGAGGAGGGGCAGACATTTATCTGCCATTGCCTCCTCGGTTGAACACACAAACACACGCATGGGGGAGGGGGGAGAGACAGAGACAGAGAGAGACAGAGAGACAGAGAGAGGAAGAGAGACAGAGACAGGGAGACAGAGAGAGAGACAGACACAGAGAGAGAGAGACAGACAGACAGAGACAGAGAGACACAGAAAATTCGATCTCTCTCTCTCTCTCTCTCTCTCTCTCTCTCTCTCTCTCTCTCTCATCACAGGCTGAGCTCAGGGACAGTGAGTTCCACACTCACTCAGAGAAAAACTCTGTCTCCAGTCACCCTCACCCACACGCCTTCAAAATGATCCATTGTACTATTTTAGATTTATGTCTGAGGAGCCCCTCTCCCTCCGCCTCCTCCTGTTACGTTGTAGAAACGTTTAATCCCAAACAGGGCTTCTCTCCTACCCTGCCTTGATGATTCTGTTCCTGGATAAAAGATACACAAGCTTTATTATCTACAGGAAGCCTTAAATAGCACTAGAAGACCTGGGCAGGCAGATATCTACCCTCTAGGTTGTTAGTTTTGGGGGTTTTGTTTGTTTGTTTGTTTTTGTGTTTTTTGTTGTTGTTTTTAATTTTTTTAGATTTGTTTTTTATTTATCTGAGTATGCTGCAGTTATCTTCAGACACACCAGAAGAGATCAATCAGATCTCATTACAGATGGTTGTGAGCCACCATGTGGTTGCTGGCAATTGAACTCAGGACGTCTGGAAGAGCAGTCAGTGCTCTTAACCGCTGAGCCATCTCTCCAGCCCCTGTTGTTGTTTTTTGTTTTGGTCAAAAACCTGGATTCTCGGGGTTGGGGATTTAGCTCAGTGGTAGAGCGCTTGCCTAGCAAGCGCAAGGCCCTGGGAAGAGCAAGGTCCCCAGCTCCGGAAAAAAAGAAAAGAGGAAGAAAAAACAAACAAAACAAACAAAACAAAAAAAAACCCTCTGGATTCTCAGGAGCTGTGTGGTGTGTCCTCTTATGTTCTGGTGCCCTCTTCTGGCATGCAGACATATAGGAATCAGAGAGAGCCCACATTTTTGTCCAGGAACAAACAAACTGCCAAACTGCCAAACAAACAACAAAGGATTGTAGGTTTTGACTGGCTCTGTAGGTTTCAGAGAAAGGCAGGGCAGACCTCTGTGAGTTTGGGACTAGACTACTCTACCGAGCAAGTTCCAGGGAGGGATTCCACAGGAGCACAGTGGACTGGACAAAATTTTGACTTTGTAATTTTATTTTTTGCCCAATTGGGATTTATGATTTGATTGTCACAAAACTTATACCTTTCATTTTATTTTATTTTCGGCCAAAATTTCATTTTCAGTTTCACTTCCGATTTAACTTTTAATTTCTTGTCGCGCTTATGTTCGGATCGAGTTAATTCTCTGGGGAGCTGTGCCCTTGCCACTGGTGCTGGCAGAAGGGGATCCCGAGATCTAGAGGTTCTGTGTGGTGGGCTGTGTGGCAGAGGAAAAAAATGAAATTAAGAACATATATAAATCTATGGATTTGTATAAGGAGAAACGTATGGTATGGTGGGAAGATGTAAGGGAGAGAAAAATAAAAAATAGATAGATAGATAGATAGATAGATAGATAGATAGATAGATAGATAGATAGATAGTGATTCATGCTCCCAGCCTCCTATGTACAGAGTTCCCCGAGGCGTTTTTACTCGCCAAATAAAGACTGCGGTGTTTCCCAACACACCATGTGAATGTCCGTGGCTGTCGAAATTATTTCATTTATGTTTTTCACGTTTGTCGTCCGTGTCACTTCAAGGCCATTGTGACTTCAGTCTTGTTATTGATTCATATATGCTTTCTATTTCTTTTCATTTTTCAAAACCTTTTTGTCTAAATTGTATTTGTCATTCACCTTGATTTAAACATTTATTAAAGTCCAGTTTGCCATTTATTCGTATTTACTCGTATTTTATTATTATTTTATAAATTTATTCCATCATTTCGTTTCAGTCGTCTATATTTGCCCTTCATCTCGTTCCCGCTTTTCTTTTTTTTTCTTTTTTCTTTTTTCTTTTTTCAGAGCTGGGGACTGAATCCAGGGCCTTGCATTTGCTAGGCAAGCACTCTACCACAGAGCTAAATCCCCAACCCCGTCGTTCCCACTTTATGTCTGTTAACATTTAATTGTTTTATCTCCCTTGTCCTTCTGTGTCCCTCGTCTTAATTTCTGCTTTATTGTTTTCTTTTTTTTTTAAATTTATTTATTTAACGCATGTGAGTACACTGTAGCTGTCTTCAGACACACCAGAAGAGGGCATCAGGTCTCATTACAGATGGTTGTGAGCCACCATGTGGTTGCTGGGATTTGAACTCAGGACCTCTGGGAGAGCGGTCAGTGCTCTTAACCGCTGAGCCATCTCTCCATCCCATCTGTTTTATTGTTTACATCGCACTTACTCTGTTTTTATGGCGATCTATTAACTTTTTTCCATGTCAGTCGTCGGTATCTGTTGATCACCTTGATTTTTTTTTTTTCTTTTTTCTTTTTTTCGGAGCTGGGGACCGAACCCAGGGCCTTACTCTTGCTAGGCAAGCGCTCTACCACTGAGCTAAATCCCCAACCCCGATCACCTTGATTTTTGTTTTATTGTTTATTCACATTGACTCTTTATTCATTATTATTTTTAAGTAAAATAAAATAAATAAAATTTAAATATGGTAAAAATATTTGTTAAACAGATATTAAAAGGGAGGTCTACAGCAGATTTTTAAACTAACGGGCACACACACACACACACACACACACACACACACACACACACACACACACAAATTTCTCCCAGAGGTCCTGAGTTCAATTACCAGCAACCACAAGGTGGCTGACAACCATCTGTAATGGGATCTGATGCTCTCTTCTGGTGTGTCTGAAAATAGCTACAGTGTACTCTTACGCATAAATAAAATAAATAAATCTTTAAAAAAAATAAAATAAAATATGAGGTTGGCTCTCTTTGCTCCTCTCTTTGCTCTTTTGCTCTTCCTCTCTTCCCCTCTTCCCCTTTGTCCCTTCTCTCCCCATTCCCCTCCCAAATTCTCTCCACGTGCTCATGACTGGCCTTTACTCTCTTCTTCTACCTTTCTTCTCTCATTAAACCTCTCCGTGGAGGGGGAGGGGTGTGTGTGTGAGTGGGGGGAGGGGGGAATGAGGTTGACCAGTCTTCCTGTGTAACAGAGGTTTAAAAGGAGGCTGGTCGACAAAACGTTTTTTTGTGGTTTTTATTCTCTCTCTCTCTCTCTCTCTCTCTCTCTCTCTCTCTCTCTCTCTCTCTCTCTCTCTCTCTCTAATCAACTCGGAAGTCGATCTGCTGTCCCTTTTATTAAAAGCCAAAGTATTAAGTGGCGAGCCGATGTTTCAACTTTCACCATTCTGTTCCTTTCACCAAAAAGAGGGGGTTCTTTGGCTTTTCCTTTCCTTTTTGAAACAAAACGAAAGGAGGAGCTCGACCAGTTGGCCTAGCTTCCCTGTTCCTTTTCCCTCTTCCACGGTATGCTCGATGAAATAAAGTAAATAAATGAAGTTTCTAGTTATGTATTTGTTTGGGAGACCCGAACTCTCTCTCAAGAGAGAGTTGCATCTTCCCGCTGCCGCCCCCCCCCCCCCCACACACACACAAGGCCTCCTCCCTGTATGTGGGGGGAGGGGGAGGGGTGGACAGGAGCTAGCTGAGAGGGGGTGGGGTGGGGCGGGGCTGGAGAATATGCAGGTTCCTGAAGGTCAGTCGGGGAAGTACTGCTGCTGCCCTAGCACGCTTCAGTGCCTCTTTAGAGTTTAGAGTTTTCTAAAGTTTTCTGCCTGAAATCAGCGAGTGATGATTTCACTGTGAAATGATGTCTGATCATCGCTCTCGCTGTCCTGTCAGGGCTCCGGCTCCTGGCAAATGTCTGACTGAAGGAAACCTTAGTTAGACTCACACCCAGCTGTTTGGAAATGGTAATGGAGTTGATAGCACACCCTGGGGGAAAGAGGCAGACTCCCTTTTTGCTCACTCTCAATTCCCAGCCTCGCCCTGCCAGCTCGGGGATTTCTAAGTAAGGGTGAATCTGGACCATATATGTACAGGGTTTGGCGTTTCTGATTCATGTTTAATGTTTAGTTAAATAAAGCTTGTCAAGGGCTGGAGAGATGGCTCCGAGGTTAAGAGCACTCACCGCTCTGCTCTTCCAGAGGTCCTGAGTTCGATTCCACAGAAACCACATGGTGGCTCACAACCCTCTGCAAAGGGATATCCCATGCACTCTACTGCCCTGTGTATGTGAAAAGGGCTTTAGTGTACTCAATGTAAGTGAAAATAAATAAGTAAACCTTTAAAAGAATGAAACAAAATGAAGCTTGCAAAGAAATTGAGCATCTTAAAATGCCAGGCACGTTTATCCGCTCCTTTTATTTTATTTCGTGTGTGGATCACATAACCACAGAGGTGGTTCCCCTTCCCTTAACCTCGACAGCCCAACTGGGACAGAAGTGCAAACTATCATCTACCTATCTGGGAGTGGAGTGGTTGGATACAGGGAGATGGAGCATTTGCAGTTAGTAAAGTTCTGATGTCGGTTTTTATTTCCTTTCATTTTTGGATAGATATCGGGAGCCTTTTTTTTTTTTAAGTACAAATTTTGTTTTCTGTGCAACATTCTGATCATAGTTTCCCATCGCAAAGCTCTTTCCAGATCCTTCCTCCCCATCCACCACCCCGTACTAACCCAGGCCTGCCCTTAGATGTGGTTGATGCATACCCAGGTGAGTCTCCATTGGAGAAAGGACGATATTCCCATCTCCTATGACTGTCAATGGCCGATGACCTAAATGCCAGTGACTTCGGACTTGACTCCATTTTCCCCTCTGAGAACTGGGTTTGGATCTGTTGAACGCAGGCAGGCCCTCGGTTTTGAAACAAACAAACAAACAAACAAACAAACAAACAAACAAACACACCAAAAAATATTTAAAGCAGGCAACAACTGCCTGCACGCCAAGAGACTGTTGACTCCTCTTTGGAGATAGTACGATGTGAAACTTGCTTAATACAGTAGAGTCCACACAACACAAAGGGAACACTTTAACAAATTATGAAGGAGAGAGGGGGGGGGTATGTTTATCTACCTCCTCTTGTTTCTCAGACTAGAGATTTCATCTTCCTCTGTCTCTCGAGTGCTGGTGGCTTTGCTGCTGGTTTGGGGGGGGGGGGGTTGGGATAGGGATAGGAAGAGAAAAGGCTTGAGTGCTGATTTTAAAGCTCTCTCTCTCTCTAAAGCTCTCTCTCTCTAAAGCTCTCTCTCTCTCTCCCCCCCTCCTTCTCTCTCTCTTTACACACACACACACACACACACACACACACACACACACACACACACACACACACACTGGAGAGGAAGACAGGAAGACCTATCTAGATGCAACGTGAAGAAGGCCTATGTCAGATGAGTTAATGGCTAGGGAACTGTTAGCTGGCTAGTCTGCCATTTTGTTGCAGTTGCTAGTATTATAAGGACACTTTCTCATTGGTTGTTTCTGCTGTTGCTGCCAGAATTCATTACATATTCTGTTAGGCTCTTCTGTGTGATAACACACTCAGAAACCGAACACTGTAGGAGTCAGTCTAACTGCTTTCTTTGTTGTCTAGTTACCCGCAATAATCTTGGACCTGAACTGAACACCCAGCAGCACTTCCCGCACCCACCCATGTATAAGCTTTTATAACCTGGACCACCAACACTAGAGCGACAGGGCAGACAGAGACTATTTGGAACCGGACTTCCATTTTGAGTTTTTGTTTGTGTTCTTGTTTTTTTCTCCTGTCCTGTCCTGTCCTGTCCTGTCCTGTCCTGTCCTGTCCTCTCTGTCTGTCTGTCTGTCTGTCTGTCTGTCTGTCTGTCTGTAAATCCACACATATAGTTCTTTCCACATCTTATATCTCAAAACAAATAATGCTTGCTGTGATCCTCATTTCATTCAAGGGTACTACTCTCTAGACCAGAGGAGCCCCCTTACAATTCTCCACAGGTAGTGATGACCGGAGTGTTCAGTGCGACTAAGCAGGAATTATATGGTTGCCGCCATTATGCTTGATCTTACCGAAGGTAGGGTTGCGGGGCATGGTTGCCACGATGGCGACCAGTAGACCGTGATTGAGGAGACGGAACAATAATTAACCTACAATTCTCCCTCTCGGTCAACTGTTTCTCTGTCACTCTCTGTCTCTCTTCCCTCCTTCCCTCCCCCGTCTCTCAGACCTGAATGAGCATTGGAACTAAAGTAAATGTACATGTGAAAAGAAGCCAGGTGTGGTGCTGCATGTCTTTGATTGCATCACTTGAGAGGTGAAGGTGGGTAGAACTCTGTGAGCAGGCTGCAGACCTGATCCAGGTACTGATTTCCAGGGCTTTTGTGCAAAGACCCCTGACTCAACTAAAGAAATGAGGAGGAAAATAAAGAAACAGATACAATTAACTTGGAATAAACCAAACAAACTAAGAAAAAGGAAAGGCAGTAATGGAGTGGCCTGGCTTACAGAGGAGGGGCAGACATTTATCTGCCATTGCCTCCTCGGTTGAACACACAAACACACGCATGGGGGAGGGGGGAGAGACAGAGACAGAGAGAGACAGAGAGACAGAGAGAGGAAGAGAGACAGAGACAGGGAGACAGAGAGAGAGACAGACACAGAGAGAGAGAGACAGACAGACAGAGACAGAGAGACACAGAAAATTCGATCTCTCTCTCTCTCTCTCTCTCTCTCTCTCTCTCTCTCTCTCTCTCTCATCACAGGCTGAGCTCAGGGACAGTGAGTTCCACACTCACTCAGAGAAAAACTCTGTCTCCAGTCACCCTCACCCACACGCCTTCAAAATGATCCATTGTACTATTTTAGATTTATGTCTGAGGAGCCCCTCTCCCTCCGCCTCCTCCTGTTACGTTGTAGAAACGTTTAATCCCAAACAGGGCTTCTCTCCTACCCTGCCTTGATGATTCTGTTCCTGGATAAAAGATACACAAGCTTTATTATCTACAGGAAGCCTTAAATAGCACTAGAAGACCTGGGCAGGCAGATATCTACCCTCTAGGTTGTTAGTTTTGGGGGTTTTGTTTGTTTGTTTGTTTTTGTGTTTTTTGTTGTTGTTTTTAATTTTTTTAGATTTGTTTTTTATTTATCTGAGTATGCTGCAGTTATCTTCAGACACACCAGAAGAGATCAATCAGATCTCATTACAGATGGTTGTGAGCCACCATGTGGTTGCTGGCAATTGAACTCAGGACGTCTGGAAGAGCAGTCAGTGCTCTTAACCGCTGAGCCATCTCTCCAGCCCCTGTTGTTGTTTTTTGTTTTGGTCAAAAACCTGGATTCTCGGGGTTGGGGATTTAGCTCAGTGGTAGAGCGCTTGCCTAGCAAGCGCAAGGCCCTGGGAAGAGCAAGGTCCCCAGCTCCGGAAAAAAAGAAAAGAGGAAGAAAAAACAAACAAAACAAACAAAACAAAAAAAAACCCTCTGGATTCTCAGGAGCTGTGTGGTGTGTCCTCTTATGTTCTGGTGCCCTCTTCTGGCATGCAGACATATAGGAATCAGAGAGAGCCCACATTTTTGTCCAGGAACAAACAAACTGCCAAACTGCCAAACAAACAACAAAGGATTGTAGGTTTTGACTGGCTCTGTAGGTTTCAGAGAAAGGCAGGGCAGACCTCTGTGAGTTTGGGACTAGACTACTCTACCGAGCAAGTTCCAGGGAGGGATTCCACAGGAGCACAGTGGACTGGACAAAATTTTGACTTTGTAATTTTATTTTTTGCCCAATTGGGATTTATGATTTGATTGTCACAAAACTTATACCTTTCATTTTATTTTATTTTCGGCCAAAATTTCATTTTCAGTTTCACTTCCGATTTAACTTTTAATTTCTTGTCGCGCTTATGTTCGGATCGAGTTAATTCTCTGGGGAGCTGTGCCCTTGCCACTGGTGCTGGCAGAAGGGGATCCCGAGATCTAGAGGTTCTGTGTGGTGGGCTGTGTGGCAGAGGAAAAAAATGAAATTAAGAACATATATAAATCTATGGATTTGTATAAGGAGAAACGTATGGTATGGTGGGAAGATGTAAGGGAGAGAAAAATAAAAAATAGATAGATAGATAGATAGATAGATAGATAGATAGATAGATAGATAGATAGAGTGATTCATGCTCCCAGCCTCCTATGTACAGAGTTCCCCGAGGCGTTTTTACTCGCCAAATAAAGACTGCGGTGTTTCCCAACACACCATGTGAATGTCCGTGGCTGTCGAAATTATTTCATTTATGTTTTTCACGTTTGTCGTCCGTGTCACTTCAAGGCCATTGTGACTTCAGTCTTGTTATTGATTCATATATGCTTTCTATTTCTTTTCATTTTTCAAAACCTTTTTGTCTAAATTGTATTTGTCATTCACCTTGATTTAAACATTTATTAAAGTCCAGTTTGCCATTTATTCGTATTTACTCGT
>NW_028238867.1:0-12002 GCF_021556685.1 Rattus norvegicus
ACTCACATGCGTTAAATAAATAAATTTAAAAAAAAAAGAAAACAATAAAGCAGAAATTAAGACGAGGGACACAGAAGGACAAGGGAGATAAAACAATTAAATGTTAACAGACATAAAGTGGGAACGACGGGGTTGGGGATTTAGCTCTGTGGTAGAGTGCTTGCCTAGCAAATGCAAGGCCCTGGATTCAGTCCCCAGCTCTGAAAAAAGAAAAAAGAAAAAAGAAAAAAAAAGAAAAGCGGGAACGAGATGAAGGGCAAATATAGACGACTGAAACGAAATGATGGAATAAATTTATAAAATAATAATAAAATACGAGTAAATACGAATAAATGGCAAACTGGACTTTAATAAATGTTTAAATCAAGGTGAATGACAAATACAATTTAGACAAAAAGGTTTGAAAAATGAAAAGAAATAGAAAGCATATATGAATCAATAACAAGACTGAAGTCACAATGGCCTTGAAGTGACACGGATGACAAACGTGAAAAACATAAATGAAATAATTTCGACAGCCACGGACATTCACATGGTGTGTTGGGAAACACCGCAGTCTTTATTTGGCGAGTAAAAACGCCTCGGGGAACTCTGTACATAGGAGGCTGGGAGCATGAATCACTCTATCTATCTATCTATCTATCTATCTATCTATCTATCTATCTATCTATCTATTTTTTATTTTTCTCTCCCTTACATCTTCCCACCATACCATACGTTTCTCCTTATACAAATCCATAGATTTATATATGTTCTTAATTTCATTTTTTTCCTCTGCCACACAGCCCACCACACAGAAACCTCTAGATCTCGGGATCCCCTTCTGCCAGCACCAGTGGCAAGGGCACAGCTCCCCAGAGAATTAACTCGATCCGAACATAAGCGCGACAAGAAATTAAAAGTTAAATCGGAAGTGAAACTGAAAATGAAATTTTGGCCGAAAATAAAATAAAATGAAAGGTATAAGTTTTGTGACAATCAAATCATAAATCCCAATTGGGCAAAAAATAAAATTACAAAGTCAAAATTTTGTCCAGTCCACTGTGCTCCTGTGGAATCCCTCCCTGGAACTTGCTCGGTAGAGTAGTCTAGTCCCAAACTCACAGAGGTCTGCCCTGCCTTTCTCTGAAACCTACAGAGCCAGTCAAAACCTACAATCCTTTGTTGTTTGTTTGGCAGTTTGGCAGTTTGTTTGTTCCTGGACAAAAATGTGGGCTCTCTCTGATTCCTATATGTCTGCATGCCAGAAGAGGGCACCAGAACATAAGAGGACACACCACACAGCTCCTGAGAATCCAGAGGGTTTTTTTTTTGTTTTGTTTGTTTTGTTTGTTTTTTCTTCCTCTTTTCTTTTTTTCCGGAGCTGGGGACCTTGCTCTTCCCAGGGCCTTGCGCTTGCTAGGCAAGCGCTCTACCACTGAGCTAAATCCCCAACCCCGAGAATCCAGGTTTTTGACCAAAACAAAAAACAACAACAGGGGCTGGAGAGATGGCTCAGCGGTTAAGAGCACTGACTGCTCTTCCAGACGTCCTGAGTTCAATTGCCAGCAACCACATGGTGGCTCACAAACCATCTGTAATGAGATCTGATTGATCTCTTCTGGTGTGTCTGAAGATAACTGCAGCATACTCAGATAAATAAAAAACAAATCTAAAAAAATTAAAAACAACAACAAAAAACACAAAAACAAACAAACAAACAAAACCCCCAAAACTAACAACCTAGAGGGTAGATATCTGCCTGCCCAGGTCTTCTAGTGCTATTTAAGGCTTCCTGTAGATAATAAAGCTTGTGTATCTTTTATCCAGGAACAGAATCATCAAGGCAGGGTAGGAGAGAAGCCCTGTTTGGGATTAAACGTTTCTACAACGTAACAGGAGGAGGCGGAGGGAGAGGGGCTCCTCAGACATAAATCTAAAATAGTACAATGGATCATTTTGAAGGCGTGTGGGTGAGGGTGACTGGAGACAGAGTTTTTCTCTGAGTGAGTGTGGAACTCACTGTCCCTGAGCTCAGCCTGTGATGAGAGAGAGAGAGAGAGAGAGAGAGAGAGAGAGAGAGAGAGAGAGAGATCGAATTTTCTGTGTCTCTCTGTCTCTGTCTGTCTGTCTCTCTCTCTCTGTGTCTGTCTCTCTCTCTGTCTCCCTGTCTCTGTCTCTCTTCCTCTCTCTGTCTCTCTGTCTCTCTCTGTCTCTGTCTCTCCCCCCCTCCCCCATGCGTGTGTTTGTGTGTTCAACCGAGGAGGCAATGGCAGATAAATGTCTGCCCCTCCTCTGTAAGCCAGGCCACTCCATTACTGCCTTTCCTTTTTCTTAGTTTGTTTGGTTTATTCCAAGTTAATTGTATCTGTTTCTTTATTTTCCTCCTCATTTCTTTAGTTGAGTCAGGGGTCTTTGCACAAAAGCCCTGGAAATCAGTACCTGGATCAGGTCTGCAGCCTGCTCACAGAGTTCTACCCACCTTCACCTCTCAAGTGATGCAATCAAAGACATGCAGCACCACACCTGGCTTCTTTTCACATGTACATTTACTTTAGTTCCAATGCTCATTCAGGTCTGAGAGACGGGGGAGGGAAGGAGGGAAGAGAGACAGAGAGTGACAGAGAAACAGTTGACCGAGAGGGAGAATTGTAGGTTAATTATTGTTCCGTCTCCTCAATCACGGTCTACTGGTCGCCATCGTGGCAACCATGCCCCGCAACCCTACCTTCGGTAAGATCAAGCATAATGGCGGCAACCATATAATTCCTGCTTAGTCGCACTGAACACTCCGGTCATCACTACCTGTGGAGAATTGTAAGGGGGCTCCTCTGGTCTAGAGAGTAGTACCCTTGAATGAAATGAGGATCACAGCAAGCATTATTTGTTTTGAGATATAAGATGTGGAAAGAACTATATGTGTGGATTTACAGACAGACAGACAGACAGACAGACAGACAGACAGACAGAGAGGACAGGACAGGACAGGACAGGACAGGACAGGACAGGACAGGAGAAAAAAAACAAGAACACAAACAAAAACTCAAAATGGAAGTCCGGTTCCAAATAGTCTCTGTCTGCCCTGTCGCTCTAGTGTTGGTGGTCCAGGTTATAAAAGCTTATACATGGGTGGGTGCGGGAAGTGCTGCTGGGTGTTCAGTTCAGGTCCAAGATTATTGCGGGTAACTAGACAACAAAGAAAGCAGTTAGACTGACTCCTACAGTGTTCGGTTTCTGAGTGTGTTATCACACAGAAGAGCCTAACAGAATATGTAATGAATTCTGGCAGCAACAGCAGAAACAACCAATGAGAAAGTGTCCTTATAATACTAGCAACTGCAACAAAATGGCAGACTAGCCAGCTAACAGTTCCCTAGCCATTAACTCATCTGACATAGGCCTTCTTCACGTTGCATCTAGATAGGTCTTCCTGTCTTCCTCTCCAGTGTGTGTGTGTGTGTGTGTGTGTGTGTGTGTGTGTGTGTGTGTGTGTGTGTGTGTGTGTAAAGAGAGAGAGAAGGAGGGGGGGGAGAGAGAGAGAGAGCTTTAGAGAGAGAGAGCTTTAGAGAGAGAGAGAGCTTTAAAATCAGCACTCAAGCCTTTTCTCTTCCTATCCCTATCCCAACCCCCCCCCCCCAAACCAGCAGCAAAGCCACCAGCACTCGAGAGACAGAGGAAGATGAAATCTCTAGTCTGAGAAACAAGAGGAGGTAGATAAACATACCCCCCCCCTCTCTCCTTCATAATTTGTTAAAGTGTTCCCTTTGTGTTGTGTGGACTCTACTGTATTAAGCAAGTTTCACATCGTACTATCTCCAAAGAGGAGTCAACAGTCTCTTGGCGTGCAGGCAGTTGTTGCCTGCTTTAAATATTTTTTGGTGTGTTTGTTTGTTTGTTTGTTTGTTTGTTTGTTTGTTTGTTTGTTTCAAAACCGAGGGCCTGCCTGCGTTCAACAGATCCAAACCCAGTTCTCAGAGGGGAAAATGGAGTCAAGTCCGAAGTCACTGGCATTTAGGTCATCGGCCATTGACAGTCATAGGAGATGGGAATATCGTCCTTTCTCCAATGGAGACTCACCTGGGTATGCATCAACCACATCTAAGGGCAGGCCTGGGTTAGTACGGGGTGGTGGATGGGGAGGAAGGATCTGGAAAGAGCTTTGCGATGGGAAACTATGATCAGAATGTTGCACAGAAAACAAAATTTGTACTTAAAAAAAAAAAAAGGCTCCCGATATCTATCCAAAAATGAAAGGAAATAAAAACCGACATCAGAACTTTACTAACTGCAAATGCTCCATCTCCCTGTATCCAACCACTCCACTCCCAGATAGGTAGATGATAGTTTGCACTTCTGTCCCAGTTGGGCTGTCGAGGTTAAGGGAAGGGGAACCACCTCTGTGGTTATGTGATCCACACACGAAATAAAATAAAAGGAGCGGATAAACGTGCCTGGCATTTTAAGATGCTCAATTTCTTTGCAAGCTTCATTTTGTTTCATTCTTTTAAAGGTTTACTTATTTATTTTCACTTACATTGAGTACACTAAAGCCCTTTTCACATACACAGGGCAGTAGAGTGCATGGGATATCCCTTTGCAGAGGGTTGTGAGCCACCATGTGGTTTCTGTGGAATCGAACTCAGGACCTCTGGAAGAGCAGAGCGGTGAGTGCTCTTAACCTCGGAGCCATCTCTCCAGCCCTTGACAAGCTTTATTTAACTAAACATTAAACATGAATCAGAAACGCCAAACCCTGTACATATATGGTCCAGATTCACCCTTACTTAGAAATCCCCGAGCTGGCAGGGCGAGGCTGGGAATTGAGAGTGAGCAAAAAGGGAGTCTGCCTCTTTCCCCCAGGGTGTGCTATCAACTCCATTACCATTTCCAAACAGCTGGGTGTGAGTCTAACTAAGGTTTCCTTCAGTCAGACATTTGCCAGGAGCCGGAGCCCTGACAGGACAGCGAGAGCGATGATCAGACATCATTTCACAGTGAAATCATCACTCGCTGATTTCAGGCAGAAAACTTTAGAAAACTCTAAACTCTAAAGAGGCACTGAAGCGTGCTAGGGCAGCAGCAGTACTTCCCCGACTGACCTTCAGGAACCTGCATATTCTCCAGCCCCGCCCCACCCCACCCCCTCTCAGCTAGCTCCTGTCCACCCCTCCCCCCTCCCCCCCCATACAGGGGGGAGGCCTTGTGTGTGTGTGGGGGGGGGGGGGGGCGGCAGCGGGAAGATGCAACTCTCTCTTGAGAGAGAGTTCGGGTCTCCCAAACAAATACATAACTAGAAACTTCATTTATTTACTTTATTTCATCGAGCATACCGTGGAAGAGGGAAAAGGAACAGGGAAGCTAGGCCAACTGGTCGAGCTCCTCCTTTCGTTTTGTTTCAAAAAGGAAAGGAAAAGCCAAAGAACCCCCCTCTTTTTGGTGAAAGGAACAGAATGGTGAAAGTTGAAACATCGGCTCGCCACTTAATACTTTGGCTTTTAATAAAAGGGACAGCAGATCGACTTCCGAGTTGATTAAGAGAGAGAGAAAGAGAGAGAGAGAGAGAGAGAGAGAGAGAGAGAGAGAGAGAGAGAGAGAATAAAAACCACAAAAAAACGTTTTGTCGACCAGCCTCCTTTTAAACCTCTGTTACACAGGAAGACTGGTCAACCTCATTCCCCCCTCCCCCCACTCACACACACACCCCTCCCCCTCCACGGAGAGGTTTAATGAGAGAAGAAAGGTAGAAGAAGAGAGTAAAGGCCAGTCATGAGCACGTGGAGAGAATTTGGGAGGGGAATGGGGAGAGAAGGGACAAAGGGGAAGAGGGGAAGAGAGGAAGAGCAAAAGAGCAAAGAGAGGAGCAAAGAGAGCCAACCTCATATTTTATTTTATTTTTTTTAAAGATTTATTTATTTTATTTATGCGTAAGAGTACACTGTAGCTATTTTCAGACACACCAGAAGAGAGCATCAGATCCCATTACAGATGGTTGTCAGCCACCTTGTGGTTGCTGGTAATTGAACTCAGGACCTCTGGGAGAAATTTGTGTGTGTGTGTGTGTGTGTGTGTGTGTGTGTGTGTGTGTGTGTGTGCCCGTTAGTTTAAAAATCTGCTGTAGACCTCCCTTTTAATATCTGTTTAACAAATATTTTTACCATATTTAAATTTTATTTATTTTATTTTACTTAAAAATAATAATGAATAAAGAGTCAATGTGAATAAACAATAAAACAAAAATCAAGGTGATCGGGGTTGGGGGATTTAGCTCAGTGGTAGAGCGCTTGCCTAGCAAGAGTAAGGCCCTGGGTTCGGTCCCCAGCTCCGAAAAAAAGAAAAAAGAAAAAAAAAAAAATCAAGGTGATCAACAGATACCGACGACTGACATGGAAAAAAGTTAATAGATCGCCATAAAAACAGAGTAAGTGCGATGTAAACAATAAAACAGATGGGATGGAGAGATGGCTCAGCGGTTAAGAGCACTGACCGCTCTCCCAGAGGTCCTGAGTTCAAATCCCAGCAACCACATGGTGGCTCACAACCATCTGTAATGAGACCTGATGCCCTCTTCTGGTGTGTCTGAAGACAGCTACAGTGTACTCACATGCGTTAAATAAATAAATTTAAAAAAAAAAGAAAACAATAAAGCAGAAATTAAGACGAGGGACACAGAAGGACAAGGGAGATAAAACAATTAAATGTTAACAGACATAAAGTGGGAACGACGGGGTTGGGGATTTAGCTCTGTGGTAGAGTGCTTGCCTAGCAAATGCAAGGCCCTGGATTCAGTCCCCAGCTCTGAAAAAAGAAAAAAGAAAAAAGAAAAAAAAAGAAAAGCGGGAACGAGATGAAGGGCAAATATAGACGACTGAAACGAAATGATGGAATAAATTTATAAAATAATAATAAAATACGAGTAAATACGAATAAATGGCAAACTGGACTTTAATAAATGTTTAAATCAAGGTGAATGACAAATACAATTTAGACAAAAAGGTTTTGAAAAATGAAAAGAAATAGAAAGCATATATGAATCAATAACAAGACTGAAGTCACAATGGCCTTGAAGTGACACGGACGACAAACGTGAAAAACATAAATGAAATAATTTCGACAGCCACGGACATTCACATGGTGTGTTGCGGAAACACCGCAGTCTTTATTTGGCGAGTAAAAACGCCTCGGGGAACTCTGTACATAGGAGGCTGGGAGCATGAATCACTCTATCTATCTATCTATCTATCTATCTATCTATCTATCTATCTATCTATCTATTTTTTATTTTTCTCTCCCTTACATCTTCCCACCATACCATACGTTTCTCCTTATACAAATCCATAGATTTATATATGTTCTTAATTTCATTTTTTTCCTCTGCCACACAGCCCACCACACAGAACCTCTAGATCTCGGGATCCCCTTCTGCCAGCACCAGTGGCAAGGGCACAGCTCCCCAGAGAATTAACTCGATCCGAACATAAGCGCGACAAGAAATTAAAAGTTAAATCGGAAGTGAAACTGAAAATGAAATTTTGGCCGAAAATAAAATAAAATGAAAGGTATAAGTTTTGTGACAATCAAATCATAAATCCCAATTGGGCAAAAAATAAAATTACAAAGTCAAAATTTTGTCCAGTCCACTGTGCTCCTGTGGAATCCCTCCCTGGAACTTGCTCGGTAGAGTAGTCTAGTCCCAAACTCACAGAGGTCTGCCCTGCCTTTCTCTGAAACCTACAGAGCCAGTCAAAACCTACAATCCTTTGTTGTTTGTTTGGCAGTTTGGCAGTTTGTTTGTTCCTGGACAAAAATGTGGGCTCTCTCTGATTCCTATATGTCTGCATGCCAGAAGAGGGCACCAGAACATAAGAGGACACACCACACAGCTCCTGAGAATCCAGAGGGTTTTTTTTTGTTTTGTTTGTTTTGTTTGTTTTTTCTTCCTCTTTTCTTTTTTTCCGGAGCTGGGGACCTTGCTCTTCCCAGGGCCTTGCGCTTGCTAGGCAAGCGCTCTACCACTGAGCTAAATCCCCAACCCCGAGAATCCAGGTTTTTGACCAAAACAAAAAACAACAACAGGGGCTGGAGAGATGGCTCAGCGGTTAAGAGCACTGACTGCTCTTCCAGACGTCCTGAGTTCAATTGCCAGCAACCACATGGTGGCTCACAACCATCTGTAATGAGATCTGATTGATCTCTTCTGGTGTGTCTGAAGATAACTGCAGCATACTCAGATAAATAAAAAACAAATCTAAAAAAATTAAAAACAACAACAAAAAAACACAAAAACAAACAAACAAACAAAACCCCCAAAACTAACAACCTAGAGGGTAGATATCTGCCTGCCCAGGTCTTCTAGTGCTATTTAAGGCTTCCTGTAGATAATAAAGCTTGTGTATCTTTTATCCAGGAACAGAATCATCAAGGCAGGGTAGGAGAGAAGCCCTGTTTGGGATTAAACGTTTCTACAACGTAACAGGAGGAGGCGGAGGGAGAGGGGCTCCTCAGACATAAATCTAAAATAGTACAATGGATCATTTTGAAGGCGTGTGGGTGAGGGTGACTGGAGACAGAGTTTTTCTCTGAGTGAGTGTGGAACTCACTGTCCCTGAGCTCAGCCTGTGATGAGAGAGAGAGAGAGAGAGAGAGAGAGAGAGAGAGAGAGAGAGATCGAATTTTCTGTGTCTCTCTGTCTCTGTCTGTCTGTCTCTCTCTCTCTGTGTCTGTCTCTCTCTCTGTCTCCCTGTCTCTGTCTCTCTTCCTCTCTCTGTCTCTCTGTCTCTCTCTGTCTCTGTCTCTCCCCCCTCCCCCATGCGTGTGTTTGTGTGTTCAACCGAGGAGGCAATGGCAGATAAATGTCTGCCCCTCCTCTGTAAGCCAGGCCACTCCATTACTGCCTTTCCTTTTTCTTAGTTTGTTTGGTTTATTCCAAGTTAATTGTATCTGTTTCTTTATTTTCCTCCTCATTTCTTTAGTTGAGTCAGGGGTCTTTGCACAAAAGCCCTGGAAATCAGTACCTGGATCAGGTCTGCAGCCTGCTCACAGAGTTCTACCCACCTTCACCTCTCAAGTGATGCAATCAAAGACATGCAGCACCACACCTGGCTTCTTTTCACATGTACATTTACTTTAGTTCCAATGCTCATTCAGGTCTGAGAGACGGGGGAGGGAAGGAGGGAAGAGAGACAGAGAGTGACAGAGAAACAGTTGACCGAGAGGGAGAATTGTAGGTTAATTATTGTTCCGTCTCCTCAATCACGGTCTACTGGTCGCCATCGTGGCAACCATGCCCCGCAACCCTACCTTCGGTAAGATCAAGCATAATGGCGGCAACCATATAATTCCTGCTTAGTCGCACTGAACACTCCGGTCATCACTACCTGTGGAGAATTGTAAGGGGGCTCCTCTGGTCTAGAGAGTAGTACCCTTGAATGAAATGAGGATCACAGCAAGCATTATTTGTTTTGAGATATAAGATGTGGAAAGAACTATATGTGTGGATTTACAGACAGACAGACAGACAGACAGACAGACAGACAGACAGAGAGGACAGGACAGGACAGGACAGGACAGGACAGGACAGGACAGGAGAAAAAAACAAGAACACAAACAAAAACTCAAAATGGAAGTCCGGTTCCAAATAGTCTCTGTCTGCCCTGTCGCTCTAGTGTTGGTGGTCCAGGTTATAAAAGCTTATACATGGGTGGGTGCGGGAAGTGCTGCTGGGTGTTCAGTTCAGGTCCAAGATTATTGCGGGTAACTAGACAACAAAGAAAGCAGTTAGACTGACTCCTACAGTGTTCGGTTTCTGAGTGTGTTATCACACAGAAGAGCCTAACAGAATATGTAATGAATTCTGGCAGCAACAGCAGAAACAACCAATGAGAAAGTGTCCTTATAATACTAGCAACTGCAACAAAATGGCAGACTAGCCAGCTAACAGTTCCCTAGCCATTAACTCATCTGACATAGGCCTTCTTCACGTTGCATCTAGATAGGTCTTCCTGTCTTCCTCTCCAGTGTGTGTGTGTGTGTGTGTGTGTGTGTGTGTGTGTGTGTGTGTGTGTGTGTGTGTGTGTAAAGAGAGAGAGAAGGAGGGGGGGAGAGAGAGAGAGAGCTTTAGAGAGAGAGAGCTTTAGAGAGAGAGAGAGCTTTAAAATCAGCACTCAAGCCTTTTCTCTTCCTATCCCTATCCCAACCCCCCCCCCCCAAACCAGCAGCAAAGCCACCAGCACTCGAGAGACAGAGGAAGATGAAATCTCTAGTCTGAGAAACAAGAGGAGGTAGATAAACATACCCCCCCCCCTCTCTCCTTCATAATTTGTTAAAGTGTTCCCTTTGTGTTGTGTGGACTCTACTGTATTAAGCAAGTTTCACATCGTACTATCTCCAAAGAGGAGTCAACAGTCTCTTGGCGTGCAGGCAGTTGTTGCCTGCTTTAAATATTTTTTGGTGTGTTTGTTTGTTTGTTTGTTTGTTTGTTTGTTTGTTTGTTTCAAAACCGAGGGCCTGCCTGCGTTCAACAGATCCAAACCCAGTTCTCAGAGGGGAAAATGGAGTCAAGTCCGAAGTCACTGGCATTTAGGTCATCGGCCATTGACAGTCATAGGAGATGGGAATATCGTCCTTTCTCCAATGGAGACTCACCTGGGTATGCATCAACCACATCTAAGGGCAGGCCTGGGTTAGTACGGGGTGGTGGATGGGGAGGAAGGATCTGGAAAGAGCTTTGCGATGGGAAACTATGATCAGAATGTTGCACAGAAAACAAAATTTGTACTTAAAAAAAAAAAAGGCTCCCGATATCTATCCAAAAATGAAAGGAAATAAAAACCGACATCAGAACTTTACTAACTGCAAATGCTCCATCTCCCTGTATCCAACCACTCCACTCCCAGATAGGTAGATGATAGTTTGCACTTCTGTCCCAGTTGGGCTGTCGAGGTTAAGGGAAGGGGAACCACCTCTGTGGTTATGTGATCCACACACGAAATAAAATAAAAGGAGCGGATAAACGTGCCTGGCATTTTAAGATGCTCAATTTCTTTGCAAGCTTCATTTTGTTTCATTCTTTTAAAGGTTTACTTATTTATTTTCACTTACATTGAGTACACTAAAGCCCTTTTCACATACACAGGGCAGTAGAGTGCATGGGATATCCCTTTGCAGAGGGTTGTGAGCCACCATGTGGTTTCTGTGGAATCGAACTCAGGACCTCTGGAAGAGCAGAGCGGTGAGTGCTCTTAACCTCGGAGCCATCTCTCCAGCCCTTGACAAGCTTTATTTAACTAAACATTAAACATGAATCAGAAACGCCAAACCCTGTACATATATGGTCCAGATTCACCCTTACTTAGAAATCCCCGAGCTGGCAGGGCGAGGCTGGGAATTGAGAGTGAGCAAAAAGGGAGTCTGCCTCTTTCCCCCAGGGTGTGCTATCAACTCCATTACCATTTCCAAACAGCTGGGTGTGAGTCTAACTAAGGTTTCCTTCAGTCAGACATTTGCCAGGAGCCGGAGCCCTGACAGGACAGCGAGAGCGATGATCAGACATCATTTCACAGTGAAATCATCACTCGCTGATTTCAGGCAGAAAACTTTAGAAAACTCTAAACTCTAAAGAGGCACTGAAGCGTGCTAGGGCAGCAGCAGTACTTCCCCGACTGACCTTCAGGAACCTGCATATTCTCCAGCCCCGCCCCACCCCACCCCCTCTCAGCTAGCTCCTGTCCACCCCTCCCCCTCCCCCCACATACAGGGAGGAGGCCTTGTGTGTGTGTGGGGGGGGGGGGCGGCAGCGGGAAGATGCAACTCTCTCTTGAGAGAGAGTTCGGGTCTCCCAAACAAATACATAACTAGAAACTTCATTTATTTACTTTATTTCATCGAGCATACCGTGGAAGAGGGAAAAGGAACAGGGAAGCTAGGCCAACTGGTCGAGCTCCTCCTTTCGTTTTGTTTCAAAAAGGAAAGGAAAAGCCAAAGAACCCCCTCTTTTTAAAAAAAAAAAAAGAATGGTGAAAGTTGAA
>NW_028238868.1:10000-32722 GCF_021556685.1 Rattus norvegicus
ATTACTTTCTTATTCTAGACGAAGGTTGATGAATAAATCTTCTTGTCGCTCCATGAAGGAGGGAATAAAATAATATTTGGCTAGGTCTATATTCCTTCATTTTTATTTCTCTTTGTTTCTTGTCCTTTCTTTAAAAGAAAGAGGTCAACAAATCGGTGTGTACCACCACCACCACCACCACCACCACCACCACCACCACCACCACCACCACCACCACCACCACCACCACCGAGTTGTAGGGATCCATTATGGGCCCCTGTCTGTCTGCCTGTCTGATTCATTCGTGTTTATTTAAACGTCCTCCAATGATGGTTGTGCAGTGAAAGAAATGCGTGCCCGAGCTCGAGCTCGTGCGCAAACACACACACACACACACACACACACACACACACACCACACGGGGGGGGGGCAATGGGGGGTGAGGAGGAGGAGGAGGAGGAGGAGGAGGAGGAGGAGGAGGAGGAGGAAAGCTTGGGTTGGGTGGTTTGAGGATTTGAAGGTTTAGCCCTGCAATGTTCCTTACAACTTAAAAACTTTGTGACACACAAAGCGATATTCATTTTCTCCTTCTACTTTTCACTCTGTAGACCAAGATGGCAGACTATATCAGCCTTTGTGGAATGTGACCTTGTATTGCTTTGCCCTACTCTGCTCTGCTCTGCTCTGCTCTGCTCAACTTAACAGACGTGTTTTTGCTTTTGTTTATGATTTTTGCTTGCTTGCTCGCTCGCTCCCATGACTTGACTGTGGTTTCCCTTTCTATTACAGCACGGTGACCAGACTGCCTTGGGGTAATCAGAAAGGAGGCCAGAAGCAGTCTTTTTTCTGACGCACTGAGACTACATACCAGCCGATTTGGAGGAAAAGATATCCCTCTCTCCCTCCCTCCCTCCCTCCCTCCCTCCCTCCCTCCCTCCCTCCCTCCCTCCCTCCCTTCCTCCTTGACCCATTTTCCCTCTTTCCCGATACACTCAATAAATTTAAAGTAAATCAATGAATCAAGTCTCTAGTAATTTATTTGTTGGGATTTATTTGTTGGAAATTATCCCTCCACACCTTCGCCCCTCCCCCCACCACTCGAGGATGTCTCCCTGGGGGGGGGGGCGGGGGGGTTGGGTGGACTCGTGTAGGCATACCTCTCCTCCCTTGGCTTTCCGGTCCACTTCGCTCCAGCATACCTAACTCTTTGGAAATGGTAATAGAGTTCATGACACACCCTCACAGAGAGAGGAAGAGTCCGATCGTTCACTGATTCGCTCTCAGCCAGCCTCGCCCTGACAGCTCAGGCATGTCTAAATCCGAATGTGGGCAATATTTACATGACTTGACTTGGTGCTTCTAACTTTTTCTCTCTCTTTTTTTTTTTCTTCTTTAGTATTTTTTTCTTTACCCTACAAACAGCACACTGCAGCTGTCTTCGGACACACAGCAGATCGATCCCATAACAGAGGGTTGTGAGCCACCATGGGAATAGAACTCAGGACCTCTGGAAGAACACATTCAGAACTCTTAACTGCTGACTCCATTATTTCCGATTAATGTTTAATGTTTATTTTATTTTATTTTATTTTATTTTCGGAGCTGGGGACCGAACCCAGGGCCTTGTGCTTCCTAGGCAAGCGCTCTACCACTGAGCTAAATCCCCAACCCCAATGTTTAATGTTTAAATAAATAAACCTTGTAAAGAAATTAAGCATCTTAAAACCATAGGCATGTGCATCCCCTCCTCATTCGTTCATTCCCTCGCTCATTCATTCAGACAGACAGACAGACAGACAGACAGACAGACAGCAACCAAAGTCTAGCCTTTAACAAAGCAAGAAAGCATACCCTGCGGGACGCACAGATGAATTCCTGAGGCTTACCCTGCAGAGCTTACATGAGGCTTAGTAAAGGACTGACCTGACAACAGCTACCTACATACGTTGAAAAGTCTACCTGGTATTGACGGATGATGACAAACTGTATGTGTGATACAAAACTGTATGTGTGGTTCCCCTTATAACTCATCTCGAAGAGCCCAGCTGTTGGGGCTCGTTCTTTTGGGGGGAAATGGAGGCTTTTCATCTTTCCCAAAGCTCCTCCTAGATCCTTTCTGTCCATCTGTCCATCCGTCCGTCCGTCCGTCTGTCCGTCCGTCCGTCCATCAAATTCTACCCTAGGCCTGCCCTTAGGTTGGTGGTCGTCCATTGAGTGCTAGTGACTTCTGACTTGTCTCTGTCTTCCCCTCTGAGAACTGTATTTAGATCTGATGCAGGCACGCAGGCAGGCAGGCAGGCAGGCAGGCAGGCAGGCAGGCAGGCAGGCAGGCCCTCCCTCGTTTTGAAACAGACAGACAGACAGACAGACAGACAGACCAAAGGGTCAATGACTGACTGCACTTAAAGGGGCTGTTGACTCCTCTTTGGAGTTACCGCTGTTTAAAACTTGCTTGATAAAATAAAGTCATCGAATCCAAACTACGCAAAGGGGACACTATAACAAATTACGACTGCTTGTGTATATAGAAAACAGGGTTTTTTCTTTCCCTTATTCCATTATGTATGTTTGCTTTTCTTCAAGAATAAAACCGGCTAGGTGGTGCCTCGGAGACTTTTTTTTTTTTCCCCCCAGGAGTCCCTTCGGGCCCTGCCAGCGGGAGCCTGGACCTCTGAGGCCAGAGAGGGTGTGCTGTATCCCCGGCTCGCTCCCTCCCTCCTGGGATCAATCTAAAAAATGGACAGTTTTGGACACAAGCTTAAGTAATGTTCAGCTCATTCATGCAAGAGAGATGTAGGAAGGACAACACCCCCACCCCCACCCCCACCCCTACCCCCACCCGACCAAATAATACCCTAACCAATAAAAACTAGCTCCTTACTCCTCCGCCTGAGGATTTCTGCGGTCTCATGGTTTGTTCTTGGTTGTTGTTGTTGTTGTTGTTGTTGTTGTTGTTGTTTTGTTTTGTTTTGTTTTGTTTTGTTTTGTTTTGTGTTTTTCAGACTTTAAGACAAATGTAGGGGTTGGGGATTTAGCTCAGTGGTAGACCGCTTGCCTAGGAAGCACAAGGCCCCGGGTTCGGTCCTCAGCTCCGAAGAAAAAGGAAGAAAAAAACAAAAACAATAAGACAAATGCTTGTTGTGATTCTCATTTCATTTCAAGGCTGCTATTCTCTAAATCAGAAGGACTCCCTTACAATTCTTCATGGGTAAACTTGCTTTACATCCCTGACATCAACAACAAAAAGAATTCAGAAAGTGGTGATGGACCAATCTGTTTGGGTGTTTCTTGCCTGCTTGACCTTGACTCGCACAAGAGAGCATAGAGAATAAAATAAAGTAGGTGGATGGAGAGATGGCACCGTCGTTAAGAGCACTGATTGCTCTTACAGCGGTCCTGAGTTCAATACCCAGCCAACACATGGCGGCTTGCAACCATCTGTAATTGTCAATCATGCCCTCTTCTGGGGTGTCTGAAGACACCTACAGGGTACTCGAATAGACATAAAACAAACAAACAAACAAACAAACAAACAAATCTTTAACAATTAAAAACAAAAAGAATAAAATAAAGCGAAGGACCCGCCTTGGAGACCTGCCCGGTATTGCTCCAGAGTCTACTTTTTAAAACACAGAGGTAGGGGTTGGGGTTTTAGCTCAGTGGTAGAGTCCTTGCCTAGCAAGCTCAAGGACCTGGGTTCAGTCCTCAGCTCTGGGAGAAGAAAAAAAATACACACACACACACACACACACACACACACACACACACACACACAGAGAGAGAGAGAGAGAGAGAGAGAGAGAGAGAGAGAGAGAGAGAGAGTTTGACAGCAATAAAAAACAAAACAAAACCACTTTAAAATACAGAGATGTAAGGATACTCAGAGGGCTCAGAGGAAGCAACCAAGTGTTTGTTATATGGGTGCCAACAATATGGTTCATCTCTTCTTCTCTTCCACGTGGCATGGTGGCCAAGGTGGTGGGGAAACCACACAGTGAAAGGAATTGAACTACAGCACACAAGCAAGTCTCCCTCCCAGACATGAATAAAACTGAAATTAGGCTAAATGTACAATGAAAGGAAGCCAGGTGTTCGTGCATGTCTTTATTTCCATCATTCAAGAGGCAGAGGTGTTTAGAACTGTGTCTCTGTGAGATAGAGGAAGGCAGGCAGGCAGGCAGGCAGGCAGGCAGGCAGGCAGGCAGGCAGGCAGGCAGGCAGGCCTGATCTAGGTACTGATTTCCAGGTCTATGTGCAGACACCCCTGACTCAAATAAAGGAGTGAAAAGGAAAAAAAAATACAATTCACCTGGAAGGGTCAGCCAGCCATCAGATGCAGTGAACTAGAAAATTGGGATTCTCAACTGAGGCCTGTTCCCTCCCTCCCTCCCTCCCTCCCTCCCTCCCTCCCTCCCTCTCTCCCTTCCTTCCTTCCTTCCTTCCTTCCTTCCTTCCTTCCTTCCTTCCTGGCTTACAGACAGCCAGGTCCAAGCCCAAAAGAGTCCAGCAAGGAGCTTAGAGACTATGAGAGAGTGCACAGGTGTTCTAGGGAGGAATCAGCTCACCACCCAGCATCCCCATTTGGGTTCTTGTGCAATCGACACAGGGAGATTGACAATCTGGAATTTAGTGAGAAATCAAACAAGGGACACAGAATGCAAAATATTTATTTACACAGCAAGTGGGTCAGTTGGATTAGCAAGCTAGGACACCCACCCCCGACCCCATCCCAGCCCCCTACCACTGCCGGGTCTCCCTTCCTTGTTATCCCTTTCTCATGCCTCCCTCAATATGGGCACACAGGACCAGGAACATGTTTCTCTCAAAAACGCGTTTTCTGCTGTGAACTCAGTCTGGCAGAGAGTGAGTGGGTGAAGGATCCCTAAAGACCAGAGGGTTTATTAGAGGAAGGCTACCTCACAGTGTTCTTCACACCAGGAACAACAACAACAACAACAACAACAACAACAACAACAACAACAGCAACAGCAACAGCAACAGCAACAGCAACAGCAACAGCAACAGCAACAATGAATCAACAAATGGTGGACAGGAGATGAGCAGGGATGCTGGGGGGATGGGAGGGAGGGTAGGGCTGGTGAATCTGCACCTCCCTGAAGGTCTGCCTGTGAAATACTGGTTGATATATGCCTAGTTGAGGACAATATTCCCCTCTCCTGTGGTTTTCAATGGGACATGACTTCATTGCCAGAGACTATGGAATTGTTTCCATTTTCCCCTTCAAGAACTGTGTTTAGATCTGTTACAGACAGGCTCTGGGTTTTGAAACAAACAAACAAACAAACACACACACACACACACACACACACACACACACACACACACACAACGAGAGAGAGAGAGAGAGAGAGAGAGAGAGAGAGAGAGAGAGAGAGAGAGAATAGAGAAAAACAGAGACAGACACAAGAGAATTTGATCTCTCTCTCTCTCTCTCTCTCTCTCTCTCTCTCTCTCTCTCTCTCTTTCTCTCCCCCTCCCCCCTCCCCTAGTTTCTCAGACTGGGTTTCTCTGTATTCGTCTGTAGGGCGGGAAGGACTGAAACTCTCAGATTCACCTTTCTCTGCCTCCCTAGTGCTGCTTTGATGGTAGTTTGGGGAGATTGGGATAGGAAGTAAAAAAGCTTGAGTGCTGATATCAAAGCCTCCCCTCCCCCCCACATGCATGCATGCATACACACACACACACACACACACACACACACACACACACACACACACACACACACACCCCTACCTGTCTCCTTCACACAGTTATTAAAAACTTTTTAACTGTGATTTAGAAAGTGTCTAGGGCTGGAGAGATGGCTCAGCGGTTAAGAGCACCCGATTACTCTTCCAGAGGTCCTGAGTTCAATTCCCAGCAACCACATGGTGGCTCACAACCATCTGTAAAGAGATCCGAAGCCCTCTTCTGGTGTATCTGAAGACAGCTACAGTGTACTTATATATAATAAATGAATAAATCTTTAAAAAAAAAAAAAAAGTGTCTAGATCATAGCTTCAGAGTCAGCACATCCTCTCCATACAGAAGACACTGACTGACTGACTGACTGACGGACGGACGGACGGACGGACGGACGGACACACACACACACACACACACACACACACACACACACACACACACAAATACATATTTATATATTTAAAATGATGCTTAAAAAAAACCCGTCTTCCTGTATAACGGAGGTTTAAAGGGAATCTGGCTGACAGCACGTTTTTGTGGTGTTTTAATTCCTTTTTTTTTTTTTTAACCAAATAGGAGGGAGATCTGTTGTCCCTTTTATTAAAAGCCAAAGTATTAAGTGGCGAGCCGATGTTTCAACTTTCACCATTCTGTTCCTTTCACCAAAAAGAGGGGGTTCTTTGGCTTTTCCTTTCCTTTTTGAAACAAAACCAGTTGGCCTAGCTTCCCTGTTCCTTTTCCCTCTTCCACGGTATGCTCGATGAAATAAAGTAAACAAATGAAGTTTCTAGTTATGTATTTGTTTGGGAGACCCGAACTATCTCTCAAGAGAGAGTTGCGGGTGTTGGGGATTTAGCTCAGTGGTAGAGCGCTTGCCTAGCAAGCGCAAGGCCCTGGGTTCGGTCCCCAGCTACGGAAAAAGAAAAAAAAAAAAGAAAAAAAAAAAAAAGAAAGAAAGAAAGAAAGAAAGAAAGAAAAGAAAAAAAGAAAAGGAAAAAAAAAAGAGCGAGTTGCATCTCCCCGCCGCCCCCCCACACACAAGGCCTCCTCCCTGTATGTGGGGGGAGGGGGAGGGGTGGACAGGAGCTAGCTGAGAGGGGGTGGGGTGGGGCGGGGCTGGAGAATATGCAGGTCCCTGAAGGTCAGTCGGGGAAATACTGCTGCTGCCCTAGCACGCTTCAGTGCCTCTTTAGAGTTTAGAGTTTTCTAAAGTTTTCTGCCTGAAATCAGCGAGTGATGATTTCACTGTGAAATGATGTCTGATCATCGCTCTCGCTGTCCTGTCAGGGCTCCGGCTCCTGGCAAATGTCTGACTGAAGGAAACCTTAGTTAGACTCACACCCAGCTGTTTGGAAATGGTAATGGAGTTGATAGCACACCCTGGGGGAAAGAGGCAGACTCCCTTTTTGCTCACTCTCAATTCCCAGCCTCGCCCTGCCAGCTCGGGGATTTCTAAGTAAGGGTGAATCTGGACCATATATGTACAGGGTTTGGCGTTTCTGATTCATGTTTAATGTTTAGTTAAATAAAGCTTGTCAAGGGCTGGAGAGATGGCTCCGAGGTTAAGAGCACTCACCGCTCTGCTCTTCCAGAGGTCCTGAGTTCGATTCCACAGAAACCACATGGTGGCTCACAACCCTCTGCAAAGGGATATCCCATGCACTCTACTGCCCTGTGTATATGAAAAGGGCTTTAGTGTACTCAATGTAAGTGAAAATAAATAAGTAAACCTTTAAAAGAATGAAACGAAATGAAGCTTGCAAAGAAATTGAGCATCTTAAAATGCCAGGCACGTTTATCCGCTCCTTTTTTTTTATTTCGTGTGTGGATCACATAACCACAGAGGTGGTTCCCCTTTCCTTAACCTCGACAGCCCAACTGGGACAGAAGTGCAAACTATCATCTACCTATCTGGGAGTGGAGTGGTTGGATACAGGGAGATGGAGCATTTGCAGTTAGTAAAGTTCTGATGTCGGTTTTTATTTCCTTTCATTTTTGGATAGATATCGGGAGCCTTTTTTTTTTTTAAGTACAAATTTTGTTTTCTGTGCAACATTCTGATCATAGTTTCCCATCGCAAAGCTCTTTCCAGATCCTTCCTCCCCATCCACCACCCCGTACTAACCCAGGCCTGCCCTTAGATGTGGTTGATGCATACCCAGGTGAGTCTCCATTGGAGAAAGGACGATATTCCCATCTCCTATGACTGTCAATGGCCGATGACCTAAATGCCAGTGACTTCGGACTTGACTCCATTTTCCCCTCTGAGAACTGGGTTTGGATCTGTTGAATGCAGGCAGGCCCTCGGTTTTGAAACAAACAAACAAACAAACAAACAAACACACCAAAAAATATTTAAAGCAGGCAACAACTGCCTGCACGCCAAGAGACTGTTGACTCCTCTTTGGAGATAGTACGATGTGAAACTTGCTTAATAAAGTAGAGTCCACACAACACAAAGGGAACACTTTAACAAATTATGAAGGAGAGAGGGGGGGGGGTATGTTTATCTACCTCCTCTTGTTTCTCAGACTAGAGATTTCATCTTCCTCTGTCTCTCGAGTGCTGGTGGCTTTGCTGCTGGTTTGGGGGGGGGGATTGGGATAGGGATAGGAAGAGAAAAGGCTTGAGTGCTGATTTTAAAGCTCTCTCTCTCTCTAAAGCTCTCTCTCTCTAAAGCTCTCTCTCTCTCTCTCCCCCCCTCCTTCTCTCTCTCTTTACACACACACACACACACACACACACACACACACACACACACACACACACACACACTGGAGAGGAAGACAGGAAGACCTATCTAGATGCAACGTGAAGAAGGCCTATGTCAGATGAGTTAATGGCTAGGGAACTGTTAGCTGGCTAGTCTGCCATTTTGTTGCAGTTGCTAGTATTATAAGGACACTTTCTCATTGGTTGTTTCTGCTGTTGCTGCCAGAATTCATTACATATTCTGTTAGGCTCTTCTGTGTGATAACACACTCAGAAACCGAACACTGTTGAAGTCAGTCTAACTGCTTTCTTTGTTGTCTAGTTACCCGCAATAATCTTGGACCTGAACTGAACACCCAGCAGCACTTCCCGCACCCACCCATGTATAAGCTTTTATAACCTGGACCACCAACACTAGAGCGACAGGGCAGACAGAGACTATTTGGAACCGGACTTCCATTTTGAGTTTTTGTTTGTGTTCTTGTTTTTTTCTCCTGTCCTGTCCTGTCCTGTCCTGTCCTGTCCTGTCCTATCCTGTCCTCTCTGTCTGTATGTCTGTCTGTCTGTCTGTCTGTCTGTCTGTAAATCCACACATATAGTTCTTTCCACATCTTATATCTCAAAACAAATAATGCTTGCTGTGATCCTCATTTCATTCAAGGGTACTACTCTCTAGACCAGAGGAGCCCCCTTACAATTCTCCACAGGTAGTGATGACCGGAGTGTTCAGTGCGACTAAGCAGGAATTATATGGTTGCCGCCATTATGCTTGATCTTACCGAAGGTAGGGTTGCGGGGCATGGTTGCCACGATGGCGACCAGTAGACCGTGATTGAGGAGACCGAACAATAATTAACCTACAATTCTCCCTCTCTGTCAACTGTTTCTCTGTCACTCTCTGTCTCTCTTCCCTCCTTCCCTCCCCCGTCTCTCAGACCTGAATGAGCATTGGAACTAAAGTAAATGTACATGTGAAAAGAAGCCAGGTGTGGTGCTGCATGTCTTTGATTGCATCACTTGAGAGGTGAAGGTGGGTAGAACTCTGTGAGCAGGCTGCAGACCTGAACCAGGTACTGATTTCCAGGGCTTTTGTGCAAAGACCCCTGACTCAACTAAAGAAATGAGGAGGAAAATAAAGAAACAGATACAATTAACTTGGAATAAACCAAACAAACTAAGAAAAAGGAAAGGCAGTAATGGAGTGGCCTGGCTTACAGAGGAGGGGCAGACATTTATCTGCCATTGCCTCCTCTGTTGAACACACAAACACACGCATGGGGGAGGGGGGAGAGACAGAGACAGAGAGAGACAGAGAGACAGAGAGAGGAAGAGAGACAGAGACAGGGAGACAGAGAGAGAGACAGACACAGAGAGAGAGAGACAGACAGACAGAGACAGAGAGACACAGAAAATTCGATCCCTGTCTCTCTCTCTCTCTCTCTCTCTCTCTCTCTCTCTCTCTCTCTCTCTCTCTCTCATCACAGGCTGAGCTCAGGGACAGTGAGTTCCACACTCACTCAGAGAAAAACTCTGTCTCCAGTCACCCTCACCCACACGCCTTCAAAATGATCCATTGTACTATTTTAGATTTATGTCTGAGGAGCCCCTCTCCCTCCGCCTCCTCCTGTTACGTTGTAGAAACGTTTAATCCCAAACAGGGCTTCTCTCCTACCCTGCCTTGATGATTCTGTTCCTGGATAAAAGATACACAAGCTTTATTATCTACAGGAAGCCTTAAATAGCACTAGAAGACCTGGGCAGGCAGATATCTACCCTCTAGGTTGTTAGTTTTGGGGGTTTTGTTTGTTTGTTTGTTTTTGTGTTTTTTGTTGTTGTTTTTAATTTTTTTAGATTTGTTTTTTATTTATCTGAGTATGCTGCAGTTATCTTCAGACACACCAGAAGAGATCAATCAGATCTCATTACAGATGGTTGTGAGCCACCATGTGGTTGCTGGCAATTGAACTCAGGACGTCTGGAAGAGCAGTCAGTGCTCTTAACCGCTGAGCCATCTCTCCAGCCCCTGTTGTTGTTTTTTGTTTTGGTCAAAAACCTGGATTCTCGGGGTTGGGGATTTAGCTCAGTGGTAGAGCGCTTGCCTAGCAAGCGCAAGGCCCTGGGAAGAGCAAGGTCCCCAGCTCCGGAAAAAAAGAAAAGAGGAAGAAAAAACAAACAAAACAAACAAAACAAAAAAAACCCTCTGGATTCTCAGGAGCTGTGTGGTGTGTCCTCTTATGTTCTGGTGCCCTCTTCTGGCATGCAGACATATAGGAATCAGAGAGAGCCCACATTTTTGTCCAGGAACAAACAAACTGCCAAACTGCCAAACAAACAACAAAGGATTGTAGGTTTTGACTGGCTCTGTAGGTTTCAGAGAAAGGCAGGGCAGACCTCTGTGAGTTTGGGACTAGACTACTCTACCGAGCAAGTTCCAGGGAGGGATTCCACAGGAGCACAGTGGACTGGACAAAATTTTGACTTTGTAATTTTATTTTTTGCCCAATTGGGATTTATGATTTGATTGTCACAAAACTTATACCTTTCATTTTATTTTATTTTCGGCCAAAATTTCATTTTCAGTTTCACTTCCGATTTAACTTTTAATTTCTTGTCGCGCTTATGTTCGGATCGAGTTAATTCTCTGGGGAGCTGTGCCCTTGCCACTGGTGCTGGCAGAAGGGGATCCCGAGATCTAGAGGTTCTGTGTGGTGGGCTGTGTGGCAGAGGAAAAAAATGAAATTAAGAACATATATAAATCTATGGATTTGTATAAGGAGAAACGTATGGTATGGTGGGAAGATGTAAGGGAGAGAAAAATAAAAAAAAAAAGATAGATAGATAGATAGATAGATAGATAGATAGATAGATAGAGTGATTCATGCTCCCAGCCTCCTATGTACAGAGTTCCCCGAGGCGTTTTTACTCGCCAAATAAAGACTGCGGTGTTTCCCAACACACCATGTGAATGTCCGTGGCTGTCGAAATTATTTCATTTATGTTTTTCACGTTTGTCGTCCGTGTCACTTCAAAGGCCATTGTGACTTCAGTCTTGTTATTGATTCATATATGCTTTCTATTTCTTTTCATTTTTCAAAACCTTTTTGTCTAAATTGTATTTGTCATTCACCTTGATTTAAACATTTATTAAAGTCCAGTTTGCCATTTATTCGTATTTACTCGTACTTTATTATTATTTTATAAATTTATTCCATCATTTCGTTTCAGTCGTCTATATTTGCCCTTCCTCTCGTTCCCGCTTTTCTTTTTTTTTCTTTTTTCTTTTTTCTTTTTTCAGAGCTGGGGACTGAACCCAGGGCCTTGCATTTGCTAGGCAAGCACTCTACCACAGAGCTAAATCCCCAACCCCGTCGTTCCCACTTTATGTCTGTTAACATTTAATTGTTTTATCTCCCTTGTCCTTCTGTGTCCCTCGTCTTAATTTCTGCTTTATTGTTTTCTTTTTTTTTTTTTAATTTATTTATTTAACGCATGTGAGTACACTGTAGCTGTCTTCAGACACACCAGAAGAGGGCATCAGATCTCATTACAGATGGTTGTGAGCCACCATGTGGTTGCTGGGATTTGAACTCAGGACCTCTGGGAGAGCGGTCAGTGCTCTTAACCGCTGAGCCATCTCTCCATCCCATCTGTTTTATTGTTTACATCGCACTTACTCTGTTTTTATGGCGATCTATTAACTTTTTTCCATGTCAGTCGTCGGTATCTGTTGATCACCTTGATTTTATTTTTTTTTTTCTTTTTTCTTTTTTTCGGAGCTGGGGACCGAACCCAGGGCCTTACTCTTGCTAGGCAAGCGCTCTACCACTGAGCTAAATCCCCAACCCCGATCACCTTGATTTTTGTTTTATTGTTTATTCACATTGACTCTTTATTCATTATTATTTTTAAGTAAAATAAAATAAATAAAATTTAAATATGGTAAAAATATTTGTTAAACAGATATTAAAAGGGAGGTCTACAGCAGATTTTTAAACTAACGGGCACACACACACACACACACACACACACACACACACACACACACACAAATTTCTCCCAGAGGTCCTGAGTTCAATTACCAGCAACCACAAGGTGGCTGACAACCATCTGTAATGGGATCTGATGCTCTCTTCTGGTGTGTCTGAAAATAGCTACAGTGTACTCTTACGCATAAATAAAATAAATAAATCTTTAAAAAAAAAATAAAATATGAGGTTGGCTCTCTTTGCTCCTCTCTTTGCTCTTTTGCTCTTCCTCTCTTCCCCTCTTCCCCTTTGTCCCTTCTCTCCCCATTCCCCTCCCAAATTCTCTCCACGTGCTCATGACTGGCCTTTACTCTCTTCTTCTACCTTTCTTCTCTCATTAAACCTCTCCGTGGAGGGGGAGGGGTGTGTGTGTGAGTGGGGGGAGGGGGGAATGAGGTTGACCAGTCTTCCTGTGTAACAGAGGTTTAAAAGGAGGCTGGTCGACAAAACGTTTTTTTTTGTGGTTTTTATTCTCTCTCTCTCTCTCTCTCTCTCTCTCTCTCTCTCTCTCTCTCTCTCTTCTCTCTCTCTCTCTTAATCAACTCGGAAGTCGATCTGCTGTCCCTTTTATTAAAAGCCAAAGTATTAAGTGGCGAGCCGATGTTTCAACTTTCACCATTCTGTTCCTTTCACCAAAAAGAGGGGGTTCTTTGGCTTTTCCTTTCCTTTTTGAAACAAAACGAAAGGAGGAGCTCGACCAGTTGGCCTAGCTTCCCTGTTCCTTTTCCCTCTTCCACGGTATGCTCGATGAAATAAAGTAAATAAATGAAGTTTCTAGTTATGTATTTGTTTGGGAGACCCGAACTCTCTCTCAAGAGAGAGTTGCATCTTCCCGCTGCCGCCCCCCCCCCCCCCCACACACACAAGGCCTCCTCCCTGTATGTGGGGGGAGGGGGAGGGGTGGACAGGAGCTAGCTGAGAGGGGGTGGGGTGGGGCGGGGCTGGAGAATATGCAGGTCCCTGAAGGTCAGTCGGGGAAGTACTGCTGCTGCCCTAGCACGCTTCAGTGCCTCTTTAGAGTTTAGAGTTTTCTAAAGTTTTCTGCCTGAAATCAGCGAGTGATGATTTCACTGTGAAATGATGTCTGATCATCGCTCTCGCTGTCCTGTCAGGGCTCCGGCTCCTGGCAAATGTCTGACTGAAGGAAACCTTAGTTAGACTCACACCCAGCTGTTTGGAAATGGTAATGGAGTTGATAGCACACCCTGGGGGAAAGAGGCAGACTCCCTTTTTGCTCACTCTCAATTCCCAGCCTCGCCCTGCCAGCTCGGGGATTTCTAAGTAAGGGTGAATCTGGACCATATATGTACAGGGTTTGGCGTTTCTGATTCATGTTTAATGTTTAGTTAAATAAAGCTTGTCAAGGGCTGGAGAGATGGCTCTCCACAGAGGTGGTTCCCCTTTTCTTAACCCGACTGGGACAGAAGTGCAAACTATCATCTACCTATCTGGGAGTGGAGTGGTTGGATACAGGGAGATGGAGCATTTGCAGTTAGTAAAGTTCTGCTGTCGGTTTTGTTTTGTTTTGTTTTGTTTTGTTTTGTTTTGTTTCCTTTCATTTTTGGATAGATTTTTTTGGATAGCCTTTTTTTTTTTTCTTTTTAAATACAAATTTTGTTTTCTGTGCAACATTCTGATCATAGTTTCCCATCGCAAAGCTCTTTCCAGATCCTTCCTCCCCATCCACCACCCCGTACTAACCCAGGCCTGCCCTTAGATGTGGTTGATGCATACCCAGGTGAGTCTCCATGGGATATTCCCATCTCCTATGACTGTCAATGGCCGATGACCTAAATGCCAGTGACTTCGGACTTGACTCCATTTTCCCCTCTGAGAACTGGGTTTGGATCTGTTGAATGCAGGCAGGCCCTCGGTTTTGAAACAAACAAACAAACAAACAAACAAACAAACAAACACACCAAAAAATATTTAAAGCAGGCAACAACTGCCTGCACGCCAAGAGACTGTTGACTCCTCTTTGGAGATAGTACGATGTGAAACTTGCTTAATAAAGTAGAGTCCACACAACACAAAGGGAACACTTTAACAAATTATGAAGGAGAGGGGGGGGGGGTATGTTTATCTACCTCCTCTTGTTTCTCAGACTAGAGATTTCATCTTCCTCTGTCTCTCGAGTGCTGGTGGCTTTGCTGCTGGTTTGGGGGGGGGATTGGGATAGGGATAGGAAGAGAAAAGGCTTGAGTGCTGATTTTAAAGCTCTCTCTCTCTCTAAAGCTCTCTCTCTCTAAAGCTCTCTCTCTCTCTCTCCCCCCCTCCTTCTCTCTCTCTTTACACACACACACACACACACACACACACACACACACACACACACACACTCACTTCCTAGGATGAAAGAAAAGAAATGAAAAGGAAGGCACCCATGGTGATGCATGACTTTGATCTCACTTTGGTCTCAGCACTGGAGAGGAAGATAGGAAGACCTATCTAGATGCAACGTGAAGAAGGCCTATGTCAGATGAGTTAATGGCTAGGGAACTGTTAGCTGGCTAGTCTGCCATTTTGTTGCAGTTGCTAATATTATAAGGACACTTTCTCATTGGTTGTTTCTGCTGTTGCTGCCAGAATTCATTACATATTCTGTTAGGCTCTTCTGTGTGATAACACACTCAGAAACCGAACACTGTTGAAGTCAGTCTAACTGCTTTCTTTGTTGTCTAGTTACCCGCAATAATCTTGGACCTGAACTGAACACCCAGCAGCACTTCCCGCACCCACCCATGTATAAGCTTTTATAACCTGGACCACCAACACTAGAGCGACAGGGCAGACAGAGACTATTTGGAACCGGACTTCCATTTTGAGTTTTTGTTTGTGTTCTTGTTTTTTTCTCCTGTCCTGTCCTGTCCTGTCCTGTCCTGTCCTGTCCTGTCCTATCCTGTCCTCTCTGTCTGTCTGTCTGTCTGTCTGTCTGTCTGTCTGTAAATCCACACATATAGTTCTTTCCACATCTTATATCTCAAAACAAATAATGCTTGCTGTGATCCTCATTTCATTCAAGGGTACTACTCTCTAGACCAGAGGAGCCCCCTTACAATTCTCCACAGGTAGTGATGACCGGAGTGTTCAGTGCGACTAAGCAGGAATTATATGGTTGCCGCCATTATGCTTGATCTTACCGAAGGTAGGGTTGCGGGGCATGGTTGCCACGATGGCGACCAGTAGACCGTGATTGAGGAGACCGAACATAATTAACCTACAATTCTCCCTCTCTGTCAACTGTTTCTCTGTCACTCTCTGTCTCTCTTCCCTCCTTCCCTCCCCCGTCTCTCAGACCTGAATGAGCATTGGAACTAAAGTAAATGTACATGTGAAAAGAAGCCAGGTGTGGTGCTGCATGTCTTTGATTGCATCACTTGAGAGGTGAAGGTGGGTAGAACTCTGTGAGCAGGCTGCAGACCTGATCCAGGTACTGATTTCCAGGGCTTTTGTGCAAAGACCCCTGACTCAACTAAAGAAATGAGGAGGAAAATAAAGAAACAGATACAATTAACTTGGAATAAACCAAACAAACTAAGAAAAAGGAAAGGCAGTAATGGAGTGGCCTGGCTTACAGAGGAGGGGCAGACATTTATCTGCCATTGCCTCCTCTGTTGAACACACAAACACAGGCGCCGAGAGAGCGAGAGAGCGAGAGAGCGAGAGAGCGAGAGAGCGAGAGAGCGAGAGAGCGAGAGAGCGAGAGAGCGAGAGAGAGAGAGAGAGAGAGAGAGAGAGAGAGAGAGATCTGTTAATCTGTTTGTCTCCCTCCCCTAGTTTTTCAGACAGGGTTTCTTTATGAAAAGAAAGAAACTGGTAGCTGTAGGCTGGTAGCTGCTGGCTGTTAAAGGTCTAGGTAAAACAATGTGATGGCCTAAGAGGAAAATAAAGAAACAGATACAATTAACTGTTAAGGCCTAGATGCCGTGTGAATGAGGCCTACATCAGATTGGTTAAGATAACTGTCACCTGGCTAGCCTGCCATTTTAATATTGCAAGGACGCCTTCTCATAGGTTGTTTCTGCTGTCACTGCCAGAGTTCATTACATATTCTGTTAGGTTCTGTATGACACACACGCAGAAACCAAACATTGTAGAATCCAGTGTGTCCTTGAGTGCGTGTCTACAATGCGTGCGTGCGTGCGTGCGTGCGTGCGTCTGTGCATGCGTGTGTCCATGGCCATGCTAGAGCCCACCCCAGATTTGTGTTTCAGAGATCTTTACTTATTTATTTTTCCTGCCTTGGCTTGTGTAGGCACTAAGTCACCACACTTCCCGAAAAACAAAATGAAACAAAACAAAACAAAATCCACCAACAAATGGACCAAACCCAAACCCCAAGCCAAACAAACAAATATTCCTGCCTGCCTGTCTGTCTATCAGGGCTACAACAGAGAGAAGTGGAATCTTGAATGAACAAAACTAGAATACCTAAGTCTGCCTGTTTCCCCTCTTCCCACCCTCCCCTGCCCCCCAGCCCATCCCCTAGAGCTGGTCTAGCATGTTCTCTGACCCTGGGGGTGCGGTGAACCGGCCTGCTTTGCTAAACTCTGTAGTGTATAAACTTGGTAACTCTAGAAAGCAGGAGCTGAAAATGTGCAGATAAGGTGGTGGTCGAGCTGTGTGTGTGTTGGTGTGGGAGGGAGACTGCTTCGGTAACTGCTGCTTTTCAATGTCCGGCTGAAACTCTGTGCTTATGATGTATCTTTTGGTTTATTCGATTTTACTTACTGTCTATTGGGTTTGCATTTGATTTTTATTGATTTTATTGATATTTATGTTTAACTATTTTGACCTGGCTAAATGACTGACTGACTGACTGACTGACTGACTGACTAAGTCTACCTGGCATACAGGAGGAATTCAAGGACGAACGATTGTTTAAGTATGACAAAAATAAGTAAGTAAGTAAGTAAGTAAGTAAGGGGGTTGGGGATTTAGCTCAGTGGTAGAGCGCTTGCCTAGCAAGTGCAAGGCCCTGGGTTCTGTCCCCAGCTCCGAAAAAAAAGAAAGAAAAAAAAGTAAGTAAGTAAGTAAGTAAGTAAGTAAGTAAGTAAATAAATAAATAAATAAATAAATACGATCATTTAGAAGTAATATAGGCAGAAGGAGAACATGTGGCTGTGGATGGTCTGAGGCTTCTGGCTGCTTTTGGGTGCCTCTTCACCTTTCTGCACGTGCAAACTGAGTTTAATTAAGTTCTGTTTCCCTAGAGGCTGGGAAAGGGAGAAACAGAAGTGACCTGGAACATCAGGGCTAATGGCCGGCTGCCTCCATCTTGGTGAGGTCAGGTGTCAGCCAAGCTGGCTGCCAACCATCCACAGTTGAATCCAAAGTGCCCAAATGGGACACTATAACAAATCATGTATACAGATTTGTGTATATGGAAAACATTTTTCCTTTCTCTTCTTTTCTTTTCTTGAGAAATTCAGCTGGTCCTGATGTCTTTCCCTCGGTGTGTCCCTCTGTCATCTCTCTCTCTCTGTCTCTTTGTCTTACTGTCTCTGTCTGTCTCTGTCTGTCTCTGTCTCTGTCTCTCTGTGTGTGTGTGTGTGTGTGTGTGTGTGTGTGTGTGTGTGTGTGTGTGTCCTTAATCTCAGCAGCACTACTCATCCAATCGATTTTTCCTCTCCCCTTGTCTCCTTCACATGGCTATTACCCCACCTTAAACAGCACTAGAAGAGCCTGGCAGGCAGATATCTACCCTCTATGCTGTCAGAATTTTTTTTTTTTTTTTTTAAAGTCAAAACCTGGATTCTCAGGAGCCATGTGGTGTGTCCTCCTAGGTTCTGGTGCCCTCTTCTGGCATGCAGACATATAGTCAGCAGAGAGAGCTGTGTGGGTGGCCGAGGCAGGCAGAGTGGACCTCTGTGAGCTTGAGGCTAGATAAGTCTACGGAGCAAGTTCCATGACTGCCTGGGCTATACCAAAAGAAACGTACCTTGAGGCAAAACAAAACAAAGCAGAAAAGGTTCTGCTTTTATTTTACAGACATGTGTTCTCTCTAGTCCTATTGACTATAGAAGTTTGATCATGAAGTCACATTGATTTTTATTACAGAGTTTATTTGTGTGTGTGTGAGAGAGAGAGAGAGAGAGAGAGAGAGAGAGAGTTTTTTCTTTAATCTTCAAACATATTTTTTATTGTTTATTTATTTTATGAGCACACTGTCACTGTCTTCAACACACAAGGAGAGGATTCCATTACAGATGGTTGTGAGCCACCATGTGGTTGCTTGGATTTGAACTAAGGATCTCTGGAAGAGCAGTCAGTGCTCTTCACCGCTGAGCCGTCTCTCCAGCCCTGAAACAATATCTTGAATAAACAATAACAAAAACACTAAAACTAAGTCTGCCAGTTTTCCTCTTTCTTTCTCTCTCTCTCTCTCTCTCTCTCTCTCTCTCTCTCCCTCCCTCCCTCCCTCCCTTCCTTCTTTCTTCCTTTCTTTCTTTTTCTTCAGATAGGATTTCTTAGTGAATGATATTTATGTTGATATAAATTTTTTACGTACTTTTGACTGGCTAACTAACTAGCTAAGTCTGCCTGTCCTAAAGAAGGAGTTCCCCTGCCACAACTAAATACGTGCATAGAAAAAAAATATATAATTATTAACTTGGGATGAAACTAATGTAACAAGCAAGCAAACAAACGCACAAGCAAACAAAGTAGGGATGGTGGTGCTGGGTGCCTGGTATATGGGAGATGGGAGACCTGTGGTCTAGAGCGTCCAGAGCTCTGGCCTCCATACTCTGGACTGCATTCTCTCTAGCAATCTTCCCAAAGTGGCTGTATTTAACCATGTTTTTATTTTTTAAATTGGCTCTCTCTCTCTCTCTCTCTCTCTCTCTCTCTCTCTCTCTCTCTCTCTCTCTCTTTCTCCCTCCCTCCCTCCCTCCCTCCCTCCCTCCCTCCCTCCCTCCCCCCACCACACACACAGAGGCACGTGTGAACAAGGGAATGCAAATGCACAAAATAAGTATGTTTTGATCAGAGTGAAAACAAATCACGGGAATTTTAACCATTCCACCATCATTCCACCATTCTTTTAATTTACTCTCTGTGTTTAGTCTTCCAAAGAGGGTGGCAGGTGTGTGGTTTGGTGAGTGCCGGCTGGCGGTGGCAGCGAGGAACAGAGAACAACAACAACCCCCCCTCCCCCCCATCGGGATCGGTGGAGGGTTTTAAAAATGAGTGAGCCATTTAAAAATGGTGTGGAACTGAGGTCGCCGCCACCCTCCCCTCACGACGGAGTTTGGACGCTCCCTTTTCCTAACTGTGCCTGTTCCTTGCTAATTGTTAACCGATTCGAGAGTGCATGTCCTTTCACTTAGAGGTGGCCTGTTTTCACCGCTCCGTCCTACTTTCCTTTTCTGGGTGCCTGAGGGGGTTGGCCCCGAGTCCATCCCGCGTTCACTGTGTTCCGGCGGGACAACCGGGACCGTTTGTGCCATTCGGGAGAAGTGGTGGGTACCTGCCCCGTTGTGCGTGGGTGAGTGTCCCCCTGAGCTAGGGAGGTCACTCCGGAGAGACGGAATGAGTGTGTGTGGCGGCGGCGGCGCGTGACAGTCTGTATTGGTTTGCTTGATCGAGATCGCTGTCGGGCGACACCTAGTGGCGACAAGTTTCCGCAACGCTCCTGTCCCCCGGTTGGTGACAAAGGACGGGGAAGTGCCTGTGGTGAGCCGGCCAGGGTGAGAGGGTGACAGGCAAGCAGGCGGGTGCGCGACGGAGACGCCGTCCTGTCTGGGGACCATCTCTAGCTAGGAGGTTGTACCTGGAGAACTTCAGGGGAGGAGGGTGGCTGTACGACCTATTGGGACACAAGGAGGGGTTGGTGGCAGCTGGATGAGGTCGACCAGAAGGCTTGGGCCCCGTCCCGGATTTTTTTTTTTTTTTTCCAATTTTTTTTTTTTAAATTTTTTATTTTATTTTATTTTTTTTTTATTTCTTCCCTCCTCTCCGGTCCCAGCCAGCGGGACCATAGACACTTTTGAGGCCGAGAGGGTGCTGTGTCCCCGGCCTCCGAGCCGAGGTGGCCCGGCTAGGGGGCGCCACGGAGTTTTTTTTTTTTTTTTTTCTTTTCCAGGAGTCCCTTCGGTCCCAGCCAGCGGGACCATAGACACTTTTGAGGCCGAGAGGGTGCTGTGTCCCCGGCCTCCGAGCCGAGGTGGCCCGGCTAGGTGGCGCCACGGATTTTTTTTTTTTCTTTTCCAGGAGTCCCTTCGGTCCCTGATAGCGGGAGCCTGGACCTCTGAGGCCGAGAGGGTGCTGTGTCCCCGGCCTCCGAGCCGAGGTGGCCCGGCTAGGGGGCGCCACGGAGTTTTTTTTTTCTTTTCCAGGAGTCCCTTCGGTCCCTGATAGCGGGAGCCTGGACCTCTGAGGCCGAGAGGGTGCTGTGTCCCCGGCCTCCGAGCCGAGGTGGCCCGGCTAGGGGGCGCCACGGAGTTTTTTTTTTTTTTTTTTCTTTTCCAGGAGTCCCTTCGGTCCCTGATAGCGGGAGCCTGGACCTCTGAGGCCGAGAGGGTGCTGTGTCCCCGGCCTCCGAGCCGAGGTGGCCCGGCTAGGGGGCGCCACGGAGTTTTTTTTTTTTTCTTTTCCAGGAGTCCCTTCGGTCCCTGATAGCGGGAGCCTGGACCTCTGAGGCCGAGAGGGTGCTGTGTCCCCGGCCTCCGAGCCGAGGTGGCCCGGCTAGGGGGCGCCACGGAGTTTTTTTTTTTCTTTTCCAGGAGTCCCTTCGGTCCCTGATAGCGGGAGCCTGGACCTCTGAGGCCGAGAGGGTGCTGTGTCCCCGGCCTCCGAGCCGAGGTGGCCCGGCTAGGGGGCGCCACGGAGTTTTTTTTTTTTTTTTTTCTTTTCCAGGAGTCCCTTCGGTCCCTGATAGCGGGAGCCTGGACCTCTGAGGCCGAGAGGGTGCTGTGTCCCCGGCCTCCGAGCCGAGGTGGCCCGGCTAGGTGGCGCCACGGATTTTTTTTTTTTCTTTTCCAGGAGTCCCTTCGGTCCCTGATAGCGGGAGCCTGGACCTCTGAGGCCGAGAGGGTGCTGTGTCCCCGGCCTCCGAGCCGAGGTGGCCCGGCTAGGGGGCGCCACGGAGTTTTTTTTTTTCTTTTCCAGGAGTCCCTTCGGTCCCTGATAGCGGGAGCCTGGACCTCTGAGGCCGAGAGGGTGCTGTGTCCCCGGCCTCCGAGCCGAGGTGGCCCGGCTAGGGGGCGCCACGGAGTTTTTTTTTTTTTTTTCTTTTCCAGGAGTCCCTTCGGTCCCTGATAGCGGGAGCCTGGACCTCTGAGGCCGAGAGGGTGCTGTGTCCCCGGCCTCCGAGCCGAGGTGGCCCGGCTAGGGGGCGCCACGGAGTTTTTTTTTTTTTCTTTTCCAGGAGTCCCTTCGGTCCCTGATAGCGGGAGCCTGGACCTCTGAGGCCGAGAGGGTGCTGTGTCCCCGGCCTCCGAGCCGAGGTGGCCCGGCTAGGGGGCGCCACGGAGTTTTTTTTTTTTTCTTTTCCAGGAGTCCCTTCGGTCCCTGATAGCGGGAGCCTGGACCTCTGAGGCCGAGAGGGTGCTGTGTCCCCGGCCTCCGAGCCGAGGTGGCCCGGCTAGGGGGCGCCACGGAGTTTTTTTTTTTTTTTTTCTTTTCCAGGAGTCCCTTCGGTCCCTGATAGCGGGAGCCTGGACCTCTGAGGCCGAGAGGGTGCTGTGTCCCCGCCTCCGAGCCGAGGTGGCCCGGCTAGGGGGCGCCACGGAGTTTTTTTTTTTTTTCTTTTCCAGGAGTCCCTTCGGTCCCAGCCAGCGGGACCATAGACACTTTTGAGGCCGAGAGGGTGCTGTGTCCCCGGCCTCCGAGCCGAGGTGGCCCGGCTAGGTGGCGCCACGGATTTTTTTTTTTTCTTTTCCAGGAGTCCCTTCGGTCCTGATAGCGGGAGCCTGGACCTCTGAGGCCGAGAGGGTGCTGTGTCCCCGCCCTCCGAGCCGAGGTGTCCCGGCTAGGGGGCGCCTCCGAGACTTTATTTTTTCCAGGATCCTCCCCGGTCCCTGCCAGCGGGAGCATGGACTTCTGAGGCCTGAGGGGAAGCTGTGTTCCAGGCTAATCTACCATGGCCTCCTCGGTCTGTGAGCACTCAGGGTTCTAGGTCGACCAGTTGTTCCTTTGCGGTCCGGTTCTCTTTCTACATGGGGGACCTCTTGGGGGACACGTCACCGAACATGACTTCCAGACGTTCCGTGTGGCCTGTCATGTTTATCCTGTGTCTTTTACACTTTTCATCTTTGCTATCTGTCCTTATTGTACCTGGAGATATATGCTGACACGC
>NW_028238869.1:0-17500 GCF_021556685.1 Rattus norvegicus
CTCTGAAACACAAATCTGGGGTGGGCTCTAGCATGGCCATGGACACACGCATGCACAGACGCACGCACGCACGCACGCACGCACGCATTGTAGACACGCACTCAAGGACACACTGGATTCTACAATGTTTGGTTTCTGCGTGTGTGTCATACAGAACCTAACAGAATATGTAATGAACTCTGGCAGTGACAGCAGAAACAACCTATGAGAAGGCGTCCTTGCAATATTAAAATGGCAGGCTAGCCAGGTGACAGTTATCTTAACCAATCTGATGTAGGCCTCATTCACACGGCATCTAGGCCTTAACAGTTAATTGTATCTGTTTTCTTTATTTTCCTCTTAGGCCATCACATTGTTTTACCTAGACCTTTAACAGCCAGCAGCTACCAGCCTACAGCTACCAGTTTTCTTTCTTTTCATAAAGAAACCCTGTCTGAAAAACTAGGGGAGGAGACAAACAGATTAACAGATCTCTCTCATCTCTCTCTCTCTCCTCTCTCTCTCTCTCCTCTCGCTCCTCGTCGCTCTCGTCGCTCTCTCGCTCTCTCGCTCTCTCGCTCTCGTCGCTCTCTCGCTCTCTCGCTCTGCTCGGCGCCTGTGTTTGTGGTGTTCAACAGAGGAGGCAATGGCAGATAAAATGTCTGCCCCTCCTCTGTAAGCCAGGCCACTCCATTACTGCCTTTCCTTTTTCTTAGTTTGTTTGGTTTATTCCAAGTTAATTGTATCTGTTTCTTTATTTTCCTCCTCATTTCTTTAGTTGAGTCAGGGGTCTTTGCACAAAAGCCCTGGAAATCAGTACCTGGATCAGGTCTGCAGCCTGCTCACAGAGTTCTTACCCACCTTCACCTCTCAAGTGATGCAATCAAAGACATGCAGCACCACACCTGGCTTCTTTCACATGTACATTTACTTTAGTTCCAATGCTCATTCAGGTCTGAGAGACGGGGGAGGGAAGGAGGGAAGAGAGGACAGAGAGTGACAGAGAAACAGTTGACAGAGAGGGAGAATTGTAGGTTAATTATGTTCGGTCTCCTCAATCACGGTCTACTGGTCGCCATCGTGGCAACCATGCCCCGCAACCCTACCTTCGGTAAGATCAAGCATAATGGCGGCAACCATATAATTCCTGCTTAGTCGCACTGAACACTCCGGTCATCACTACCTGTGGAGAATTGTAAGGGGGCTCCTCTGGTCTAGAGAGTAGTACCCTTGAATGAAATGAGGATCACAGCAAGCATTATTTGTTTTTGAGATATAAGATGTGGAAAGAACTATATGTGTGGATTTACAGACAGACAGGACAGACAGACAGACAGACAGACAGAGAGGACAGGATAGGACAGGACAGGACAGGACAGGACAGGACAGGACAGGACAGGAGAAAAAAACAAGAACACAAACAAAAACTCAAAATGGAAGTCCGGTTCCAAATAGTCTCTGTCTGCCCTGTCGCTCTAGTGTTGGTTGGTCCAGGTTATAAAAGCTTATACATGGGTGGGTGCGGGAAGTGCTGCTGGGTGTTCAGTTCAGGTCCAAGATTATTGCGGGTAACTAGACAACAAAGAAAGCAGTTAGACTGACTTCAACAGTGTTCGGTATTCTGAGTGTGTTATCACACAGAAGAGCCTAACAGAATATGTAATGAATTCTGGCAGCAACAGCAGAAACAACCAATGAGAAAGTGTCCCTTATAATATTAGCAACTGCCAACAAAATGGCAGACTAGCCAGCTAACAGTTCCCTAGCCATTAACTCATCTGACATAGGCCTTCTTCACGTTGCATCTAGATAGGTCTTCCTATCTTCCTCTCCAGTGCTGAGACCAAAGTGAGATCAAAGTCATGCATCACCATGGGTGCCTTCCTTTTCATTTCTTTTCTTTCATCCTAGGAAGTGAGTGTGTGTGTGTGTGTGTGTGTGTGTGTGTGTGTGTGTGTGTGTGTGTGTGTAAAGAGAGAGAGAAGGAAGAGGGGGAGACAGAGAGAGAGAGAGCTTTAGAGAGAGAGAGCTTTAGAGAGAGAGAGAGCTTTAAAATCAGCACTCAAGCCTTTTCTCTTCCTATCCCTATCCCAATCCCCCCCCCAAACCAGCAGCAAAGCCACCAGCACTCGAGAGACAGAGGAAGATGAAATCTCTAGTCTGAGAAACAAGAGGAGGTAGATAAACATACCCCCCCCCCCCTCTCCTTCATAATTTGTTAAAGTGTTCCCTTTGTGTTGTGTGGACTCTACTTTATTAAGCAAGTTTCACATCGTACTATCTCCAAAGAGGAGTCAACAGTCTCTTGGCGTGCAGGCAGTTGTTGCCTGCTTTAAATATTTTTTGGTGTTGTTTGTTTGTTTGTTTGTTTGTTTGTTTGTTTGTTTCAAAACCGAGGGCCTGCCTGCATTCAACAGATCCAAACCCAGTTCTCAGAGGGGAAAATGGAGTCAAGTCCGAAGTCACTGGCATTTAGGTCATCGGCCATTGACAGTCATAGGAGATGGGAATATCCCATGGAGACTCACCTGGGTATGCATCAACCACATCTAAGGGCAGGCCTGGGTTAGTACGGGGTGGTGGATGGGGAGGAAGGATCTGGAAAGAGCTTTGCGATGGGAAACTATGATCAGAATGTTGCACAGAAAACAAAATTTGTATTTAAAAAGAAAAAAAAAAAAGGCTATCCAAAAAAATCTATCCAAAAATGAAAGGAAACAAAACAAAACAAAACAAAACAAAACAAAACAAAACCGACAGCAGAACTTTACTAACTGCAAATGCTCCATCTCCCTGTATCCAACCACTCCACTCCCAGATAGGTAGATGATAGTTTGCACTTCTGTCCCAGTCGGGTTAAGAAAAGGGGAACCACCTCTGTGGAGAGCCATCTCTCCAGCCCTTGACAAGCTTTATTTAACTAAACATTAAACATGAATCAGAAACGCCAAACCCTGTACATATATGGTCCAGATTCACCCTTACTTAGAAATCCCCGAGCTGGCAGGGCGAGGCTGGGAATTGAGAGTGAGCAAAAAGGGAGTCTGCCTCTTTCCCCCAGGGTGTGCTATCAACTCCATTACCATTTCCAAACAGCTGGGTGTGAGTCTAACTAAGGTTTCCTTCAGTCAGACATTTGCCAGGAGCCGGAGCCCTGACAGGACAGCGAGAGCGATGATCAGACATCATTTCACAGTGAAATCATCACTCGCTGATTTCAGGCAGAAAACTTTAGAAAACTCTAAACTCTAAAGAGGCACTGAAGCGTGCTAGGGCAGCAGCAGTACTTCCCCGACTGACCTTCAGGGACCTGCATATTCTCCAGCCCCGCCCCACCCCACCCCCTCTCAGCTAGCTCCTGTCCACCCCTCCCCCTCCCCCCACATACAGGGAGGAGGCCTTGTGTGTGTGGGGGGGGGGGGGCGGCAGCGGGAAGATGCAACTCTCTCTTGAGAGAGAGTTCGGGTCTCCCAAACAAATACATAACTAGAAACTTCATTTATTTACTTTATTTCATCGAGCATACCGTGGAAGAGGGAAAAGGAACAGGGAAGCTAGGCCAACTGGTCGAGCTCCTCCTTTCGTTTTGTTTCAAAAAGGAAAGGAAAAGCCAAAGAACCCCCTCTTTTTGGTGAAAGGAACAGAATGGTGAAAGTTGAAACATCGGCTCGCCACTTAATACTTTGGCTTTTAATAAAAGGGACAGCAGATCGACTTCCGAGTTGATTAAGAGAGAGAGAGAGAAAGAGAGAGAGAGAGAGAGAGAGAGAGAGAGAGAGAGAGAGAGAGAGAATAAAAACCACAAAAAAAAACGTTTTGTCGACCAGCCTCCTTTTAAACCTCTGTTACACAGGAAGACTGGTCAACCTCATTCCCCCCTCCCCCCACTCACACACACACCCCTCCCCCTCCACGGAGAGGTTTAATGAGAGAAGAAAGGTAGAAGAAGAGAGTAAAGGCCAGTCATGAGCACGTGGAGAGAATTTGGGAGGGGAATGGGGAGAGAAGGGACAAAGGGGAAGAGGGGAAGAGAGGAAGAGCAAAAGAGCAAAGAGAGGAGCAAAGAGAGCCAACCTCATATTTTATTTTTTTTTTAAAGATTTATTTATTTTATTTATGCGTAAGAGTACACTGTAGCTATTTTCAGACACACCAGAAGAGAGCATCAGATCCCATTACAGATGGTTGTCAGCCACCTTGTGGTTGCTGGTAATTGAACTCAGGACCTCTGGGAGAAATTTGTGTGTGTGTGTGTGTGTGTGTGTGTGTGTGTGTGTGTGTGTGTGCCCGTTAGTTTAAAAATCTGCTGTAGACCTCCCTTTTAATATCTGTTTAACAAATATTTTTACCATATTTAAATTTTATTTATTTTATTTTACTTAAAAATAATAATGAATAAAGAGTCAATGTGAATAAACAATAAAACAAAAATCAAGGTGATCGGGGTTGGGGATTTAGCTCAGTGGTAGAGCGCTTGCCTAGCAAGAGTAAGGCCCTGGGTTCGGTCCCCAGCTCCGAAAAAAAGAAAAAAGAAAAAAAAAAATAAAATCAAGGTGATCAACAGATACCGACGACTGACATGGAAAAAAGTTAATAGATCGCCATAAAAACAGAGTAAGTGCGATGTAAACAATAAAACAGATGGGATGGAGAGATGGCTCAGCGGTTAAGAGCACTGACCGCTCTCCCAGAGGTCCTGAGTTCAAATCCCAGCAACCACATGGTGGCTCACAACCATCTGTAATGAGATCTGATGCCCTCTTCTGGTGTGTCTGAAGACAGCTACAGTGTACTCACATGCGTTAAATAAATAAATTAAAAAAAAAAAAAGAAAACAATAAAGCAGAAATTAAGACGAGGGACACAGAAGGACAAGGGAGATAAAACAATTAAATGTTAACAGACATAAAGTGGGAACGACGGGGTTGGGGATTTAGCTCTGTGGTAGAGTGCTTGCCTAGCAAATGCAAGGCCCTGGGTTCAGTCCCCAGCTCTGAAAAAAGAAAAAAGAAAAAAGAAAAAAAAAGAAAAGCGGGAACGAGAGGAAGGGCAAATATAGACGACTGAAACGAAATGATGGAATAAATTTATAAAATAATAATAAAGTACGAGTAAATACGAATAAATGGCAAACTGGACTTTAATAAATGTTTAAATCAAGGTGAATGACAAATACAATTTAGACAAAAAGGTTTTGAAAAATGAAAAGAAATAGAAAGCATATATGAATCAATAACAAGACTGAAGTCACAATGGCCTTTGAAGTGACACGGACGACAAACGTGAAAAACATAAATGAAATAATTTCGACAGCCACGGACATTCACATGGTGTGTTGGGAAACACCGCAGTCTTTATTTGGCGAGTAAAAACGCCTCGGGGAACTCTGTACATAGGAGGCTGGGAGCATGAATCACTCTATCTATCTATCTATCTATCTATCTATCTATCTATCTATCTTTTTTTTTTTATTTTTCTCTCCCTTACATCTTCCCACCATACCATACGTTTCTCCTTATACAAATCCATAGATTTATATATGTTCTTAATTTCATTTTTTTCCTCTGCCACACAGCCCACCACACAGAACCTCTAGATCTCGGGATCCCCTTCTGCCAGCACCAGTGGCAAGGGCACAGCTCCCCAGAGAATTAACTCGATCCGAACATAAGCGCGACAAGAAATTAAAAGTTAAATCGGAAGTGAAACTGAAAATGAAATTTTGGCCGAAAATAAAATAAAATGAAAGGTATAAGTTTTGTGACAATCAAATCATAAATCCCAATTGGGCAAAAAATAAAATTACAAAGTCAAAATTTTGTCCAGTCCACTGTGCTCCTGTGGAATCCCTCCCTGGAACTTGCTCGGTAGAGTAGTCTAGTCCCAAACTCACAGAGGTCTGCCCTGCCTTTCTCTGAAACCTACAGAGCCAGTCAAAACCTACAATCCTTTGTTGTTTGTTTGGCAGTTTGGCAGTTTGTTTGTTCCTGGACAAAAATGTGGGCTCTCTCTGATTCCTATATGTCTGCATGCCAGAAGAGGGCACCAGAACATAAGAGGACACACCACACAGCTCCTGAGAATCCAGAGGGTTTTTTTTGTTTTGTTTGTTTTGTTTGTTTTTTCTTCCTCTTTTCTTTTTTTCCGGAGCTGGGGACCTTGCTCTTCCCAGGGCCTTGCGCTTGCTAGGCAAGCGCTCTACCACTGAGCTAAATCCCCAACCCCGAGAATCCAGGTTTTTGACCAAAACAAAAAACAACAACAGGGGCTGGAGAGATGGCTCAGCGGTTAAGAGCACTGACTGCTCTTCCAGACGTCCTGAGTTCAATTGCCAGCAACCACATGGTGGCTCACAACCATCTGTAATGAGATCTGATTGATCTCTTCTGGTGTGTCTGAAGATAACTGCAGCATACTCAGATAAATAAAAAACAAATCTAAAAAAATTAAAAACAACAACAAAAAACACAAAAACAAACAAACAAACAAAACCCCCAAAACTAACAACCTAGAGGGTAGATATCTGCCTGCCCAGGTCTTCTAGTGCTATTTAAGGCTTCCTGTAGATAATAAAGCTTGTGTATCTTTTATCCAGGAACAGAATCATCAAGGCAGGGTAGGAGAGAAGCCCTGTTTGGGATTAAACGTTTCTACAACGTAACAGGAGGAGGCGGAGGGAGAGGGGCTCCTCAGACATAAATCTAAAATAGTACAATGGATCATTTTGAAGGCGTGTGGGTGAGGGTGACTGGAGACAGAGTTTTTCTCTGAGTGAGTGTGGAACTCACTGTCCCTGAGCTCAGCCTGTGATGAGAGAGAGAGAGAGAGAGAGAGAGAGAGAGAGAGAGAGAGAGAGAGAGAGAGACAGGGATCGAATTTTCTGTGTCTCTCTGTCTCTGTCTGTCTGTCTCTCTCTCTCTGTGTCTGTCTCTCTCTCTGTCTCCCTGTCTCTGTCTCTCTTCCTCTCTCTGTCTCTCTGTCTCTCTCTGTCTCTGTCTCTCCCCCCTCCCCCATGCGTGTGTTTGTGTGTTCAACAGAGGAGGCAATGGCAGATAAATGTCTGCCCCTCCTCTGTAAGCCAGGCCACTCCATTACTGCCTTTCCTTTTTCTTAGTTTGTTTGGTTTATTCCAAGTTAATTGTATCTGTTTCTTTATTTTCCTCCTCATTTCTTTAGTTGAGTCAGGGGTCTTTGCACAAAAGCCCTGGAAATCAGTACCTGGTTCAGGTCTGCAGCCTGCTCACAGAGTTCTACCCACCTTCACCTCTCAAGTGATGCAATCAAAGACATGCAGCACCACACCTGGCTTCTTTTCACATGTACATTTACTTTAGTTCCAATGCTCATTCAGGTCTGAGAGACGGGGGAGGGAAGGAGGGAAGAGAGACAGAGAGTGACAGAGAAACAGTTGACAGAGAGGGAGAATTGTAGGTTAATTATTGTTCGGTCTCCTCAATCACGGTCTACTGGTCGCCATCGTGGCAACCATGCCCCGCAACCCTACCTTCGGTAAGATCAAGCATAATGGCGGCAACCATATAATTCCTGCTTAGTCGCACTGAACACTCCGGTCATCACTACCTGTGGAGAATTGTAAGGGGGCTCCTCTGGTCTAGAGAGTAGTACCCTTGAATGAAATGAGGATCACAGCAAGCATTATTTGTTTTGAGATATAAGATGTGGAAAGAACTATATGTGTGGATTTACAGACAGACAGACAGACAGACAGACAGACATACAGACAGAGAGGACAGGATAGGACAGGACAGGACAGGACAGGACAGGACAGGACAGGAGAAAAAAACAAGAACACAAACAAAAACTCAAAATGGAAGTCCGGTTCCAAATAGTCTCTGTCTGCCCTGTCGCTCTAGTGTTGGTGGTCCAGGTTATAAAAGCTTATACATGGGTGGGTGCGGGAAGTGCTGCTGGGTGTTCAGTTCAGGTCCAAGATTATTGCGGGTAACTAGACAACAAAGAAAGCAGTTAGACTGACTTCAACAGTGTTCGGTTTCTGAGTGTGTTATCACACAGAAGAGCCTAACAGAATATGTAATGAATTCTGGCAGCAACAGCAGAAACAACCAATGAGAAAGTGTCCTTATAATACTAGCAACTGCAACAAAATGGCAGACTAGCCAGCTAACAGTTCCCTAGCCATTAACTCATCTGACATAGGCCTTCTTCACGTTGCATCTAGATAGGTCTTCCTGTCTTCCTCTCCAGTGTGTGTGTGTGTGTGTGTGTGTGTGTGTGTGTGTGTGTGTGTGTGTGTGTGTGTGTAAAGAGAGAGAGAAGGAGGGGGGGAGAGAGAGAGAGAGAGCTTTAGAGAGAGAGAGCTTTAGAGAGAGAGAGAGCTTTAAAATCAGCACTCAAGCCTTTTCTCTTCCTATCCCTATCCCAATCCCCCCCCCCCAAACCAGCAGCAAAGCCACCAGCACTCGAGAGACAGAGGAAGATGAAATCTCTAGTCTGAGAAACAAGAGGAGGTAGATAAACATACCCCCCCCCCTCTCTCCTTCATAATTTGTTAAAGTGTTCCCTTTGTGTTGTGTGGACTCTACTTTATTAAGCAAGTTTCACATCGTACTATCTCCAAAGAGGAGTCAACAGTCTCTTGGCGTGCAGGCAGTTGTTGCCTGCTTTAAATATTTTTTGGTGTGTTTGTTTGTTTGTTTGTTTGTTTGTTTCAAAACCGAGGGCCTGCCTGCATTCAACAGATCCAAACCCAGTTCTCAGAGGGGAAAATGGAGTCAAGTCCGAAGTCACTGGCATTTAGGTCATCGGCCATTGACAGTCATAGGAGATGGGAATATCGTCCTTTCTCCAATGGAGACTCACCTGGGTATGCATCAACCACATCTAAGGGCAGGCCTGGGTTAGTACGGGGTGGTGGATGGGGAGGAAGGATCTGGAAAGAGCTTTGCGATGGGAAACTATGATCAGAATGTTGCACAGAAAACAAAATTTGTACTTAAAAAAAAAAAAGGCTCCCGATATCTATCCAAAAATGAAAGGAAATAAAAACCGACATCAGAACTTTACTAACTGCAAATGCTCCATCTCCCTGTATCCAACCACTCCACTCCCAGATAGGTAGATGATAGTTTGCACTTCTGTCCCAGTTGGGCTGTCGAGGTTAAGGAAAGGGGAACCACCTCTGTGGTTATGTGATCCACACACGAAATAAAAAAAAAGGAGCGGATAAACGTGCCTGGCATTTTAAGATGCTCAATTTCTTTGCAAGCTTCATTTCGTTTCATTCTTTTAAAGGTTTACTTATTTATTTTCACTTACATTGAGTACACTAAAGCCCTTTTCATATACACAGGGCAGTAGAGTGCATGGGATATCCCTTTGCAGAGGGTTGTGAGCCACCATGTGGTTTCTGTGGAATCGAACTCAGGACCTCTGGAAGAGCAGAGCGGTGAGTGCTCTTAACCTCGGAGCCATCTCTCCAGCCCTTGACAAGCTTTATTTAACTAAACATTAAACATGAATCAGAAACGCCAAACCCTGTACATATATGGTCCAGATTCACCCTTACTTAGAAATCCCCGAGCTGGCAGGGCGAGGCTGGGAATTGAGAGTGAGCAAAAAGGGAGTCTGCCTCTTTCCCCCAGGGTGTGCTATCAACTCCATTACCATTTCCAAACAGCTGGGTGTGAGTCTAACTAAGGTTTCCTTCAGTCAGACATTTGCCAGGAGCCGGAGCCCTGACAGGACAGCGAGAGCGATGATCAGACATCATTTCACAGTGAAATCATCACTCGCTGATTTCAGGCAGAAAACTTTAGAAAACTCTAAACTCTAAAGAGGCACTGAAGCGTGCTAGGGCAGCAGCAGTATTTCCCCGACTGACCTTCAGGGACCTGCATATTCTCCAGCCCCGCCCCACCCCACCCCCTCTCAGCTAGCTCCTGTCCACCCCTCCCCCTCCCCCCACATACAGGGAGGAGGCCTTGTGTGTGGGGGGGCGGCGGGGAGATGCAACTCGCTCTTTTTTTTTTCCTTTTCTTTTTTTCTTTTCTTTCTTTCTTTCTTTCTTTCTTTCTTTTTTTTTTTTTTTCTTTTTTTTTTTTCTTTTTCCGTAGCTGGGGACCGAACCCAGGGCCTTGCGCTTGCTAGGCAAGCGCTCTACCACTGAGCTAAATCCCCAACACCCGCAACTCTCTCTTGAGAGATAGTTCGGGTCTCCCAAACAAATACATAACTAGAAACTTCATTTGTTTACTTTATTTCATCGAGCATACCGTGGAAGAGGGAAAAGGAACAGGGAAGCTAGGCCAACTGGTTTTGTTTCAAAAAGGAAAGGAAAAGCCAAAGAACCCCCTCTTTTTGGTGAAAGGAACAGAATGGTGAAAGTTGAAACATCGGCTCGCCACTTAATACTTTGGCTTTTAATAAAAGGGACAACAGATCTCCCTCCTATTTGGTTAAAAAAAAAAAAAAGGAATTAAAACACCACAAAAACGTGCTGTCAGCCAGATTCCCTTTAAACCTCCGTTATACAGGAAGACGGGTTTTTTTTAAGCATCATTTTAAATATATAAATATGTATTTGTGTGTGTGTGTGTGTGTGTGTGTGTGTGTGTGTGTGTGTGTGTGTGTCCGTCCGTCCGTCCGTCCGTCCGTCCGTCAGTCAGTCAGTCAGTCAGTGTCTTCTGTATGGAGAGGATGTGCTGACTCTGAAGCTATGATCTAGACACTTTTTTTTTTTTTTTAAAGATTTATTCATTTATTATATATAAGTACACTGTAGCTGTCTTCAGATACACCAGAAGAGGGCTTCGGATCTCTTTACAGATGGTTGTGAGCCACCATGTGGTTGCTGGGAATTGAACTCAGGACCTCTGGAAGAGTAATCGGGTGCTCTTAACCGCTGAGCCATCTCTCCAGCCCTAGACACTTTCTAAATCACAGTTAAAAAGTTTTTAATAACTGTGTGAAGGAGACAGGTAGGGGTGTGTGTGTGTGTGTGTGTGTGTGTGTGTGTGTGTGTGTGTGTGTGTGTGTGTGTGTATGCATGCATGCATGTGGGGGGGAGGGGAGGCTTTGATATCAGCACTCAAGCTTTTTTACTTCCTATCCCAATCTCCCCAAACTACCATCAAAGCAGCACTAGGGAGGCAGAGAAAGGTGAATCTGAGAGTTTCAGTCCTTCCCGCCCTACAGACGAATACAGAGAAACCCAGTCTGAGAAACTAGGGGAGGGGGGAGGGGGAGAGAAAGAGAGAGAGAGAGAGAGAGAGAGAGAGAGAGAGAGAGAGAGAGAGAGATCAAATTCTCTTGTGTCTGTCTCTGTTTTTCTCTATTCTCTCTCTCTCTCTCTCTCTCTCTCTCTCTCTCTCTCTCTCTCTCTCTCGTTGTGTGTGTGTGTGTGTGTGTGTGTGTGTGTGTGTGTGTGTGTGTTTGTTTGTTTGTTTGTTTCAAAACCCAGAGCCTGTCTGTAACAGATCTAAACACAGTTCTTGAAGGGGAAAATGGAAACAATTCCATAGTCTCTGGCAATGAAGTCATGTCCCATTGAAAACCACAGGAGAGGGGAATATTGTCCTCAACTAGGCATATATCAACCAGTATTTCACAGGCAGACCTTCAGGGAGGTGCAGATTCACCAGCCCTACCCTCCCTCCCATCCCCCCAGCATCCCTGCTCATCTCCTGTCCACCATTTGTTGATTCATTGTTGCTGTTGCTGTTGCTGTTGCTGTTGCTGTTGCTGTTGCTGTTGCTGTTGTTGTTGTTGTTGTTGTTGTTGTTGTTGTTGTTGTTGTTCCTGGTGTGAAGAACACTGTGAGGTAGCCTTCCTCTAATAAACCCTCTGGTCTTTAGGGATCCTTCACCCACTCACTCTCTGCCAGACTGAGTTCACAGCAGAAAACGCGTTTTTGAGAGAAACATGTTCCTGGTCCTGTGTGCCCATATTGAGGGAGGCATGAGAAAGGGATAACAAGGAAGGGAGACCCGGCAGTGGTAGGGGGCTGGGATGGGGTCGGGGGTGGGTGTCCTAGCTTGCTAATCCAACTGACCCACTTGCTGTGTAAATAAATATTTTGCATTCTGTGTCCCTTGTTTGATTTCTCACTAAATTCCAGATTGTCAATCTCCCTGTGTCGATTGCACAAGAACCCAAATGGGGATGCTGGGTGGTGAGCTGATTCCTCCCTAGAACACCTGTGCACTCTCTCATAGTCTCTAAGCTCCTTGCTGGACTCTTTTGGGCTTGGACCTGGCTGTCTGTAAGCCAGGAAGGAAGGAAGGAAGGAAGGAAGGAAGGAAGGAAGGAAGGAAGGGAGAGAGGGAGGGAGGGAGGGAGGGAGGGAGGGAGGGAGGGAGGGAACAGGCCTCAGTTGAGAATCCCAATTTTCTAGTTCACTGCATCTGATGGCTGGCTGACCCTTCCAGGTGAATTGTATTTTTTTTTCCTTTTCACTCCTTTATTTGAGTCAGGGGTGTCTGCACATAGACCTGGAAATCAGTACCTAGATCAGGCCTGCCTGCCTGCCTGCCTGCCTGCCTGCCTGCCTGCCTGCCTGCCTGCCTGCCTGCCTTCCTCTATCTCACAGAGACACAGTTCTAAACACCTCTGCCTCTTGAATGATGGAAATAAAGACATGCACGAACACCTGGCTTCCTTTCATTGTACATTTAGCCTAATTTCAGTTTTATTCATGTCTGGGAGGGAGACTTGCTTGTGTGCTGTAGTTCAATTCCTTTCACTGTGTGGTTTCCCCACCACCTTGGCCACCATGCCACGTGGAAGAGAAGAAGAGATGAACCATATTGTTGGCACCCATATAACAAACACTTGGTTGCTTCCTCTGAGCCCTCTGAGTATCCTTACATCTCTGTATTTTAAAGTGGTTTTGTTTTGTTTTTTATTGCTGTCAAACTCTCTCTCTCTCTCTCTCTCTCTCTCTCTCTCTCTCTCTCTCTCTCTGTGTGTGTGTGTGTGTGTGTGTGTGTGTGTGTGTGTGTGTGTGTGTATTTTTTTTCTTCTCCCAGAGCTGAGGACTGAACCCAGGTCCTTGAGCTTGCTAGGCAAGGACTCTACCACTGAGCTAAAACCCCAACCCCTACCTCTGTGTTTTAAAAAGTAGACTCTGGAGCAATACCGGGCAGGTCTCCAAGGCGGGTCCTTCGCTTTATTTTATTCTTTTTGTTTTTAATTGTTAAAGATTTGTTTGTTTGTTTGTTTGTTTGTTTGTTTTATGTCTATTCGAGTACCCTGTAGGTGTCTTCAGACACCCCAGAAGAGGGCATGATTGACAATTACAGATGGTTGCAAGCCGCCATGTGTTGGCTGGGTATTGAACTCAGGACCGCTGTAAGAGCAATCAGTGCTCTTAACGACGGTGCCATCTCTCCATCCACCTACTTTATTTTATTCTCTATGCTCTCTTGTGCGAGTCAAGGTCAAGCAGGCAAGAAACACCCAAACAGATTGGTCCATCACCACTTTCTGAATTCTTTTTGTTGTTGATGTCAGGGATGTAAAGCAAGTTTACCCATGAAGAATTGTAAGGGAGTCCTTCTGATTTAGAGAATAGCAGCCTTGAAATGAAATGAGAATCACAACAAGCATTTGTCTTATTGTTTTTGTTTTTTTCTTCCTTTTTCTTCGGAGCTGAGGACCGAACCCGGGGCCTTGTGCTTCCTAGGCAAGCGGTCTACCACTGAGCTAAATCCCCAACCCCTACATTTGTCTTAAAGTCTGAAAAACACAAAACAAAACAAAACAAAACAAAACAAAACAAAACAACAACAACAACAACAACAACAACAACAACAACCAAGAACAAACCATGAGACCGCAGAAATCCTCAGGCGGAGGAGTAAGGAGCTAGTTTTTATTGGTTAGGGTATTATTTGGTCGGGTGGGGGTAGGGGTGGGGGTGGGGGTGGGGGTGTTGTCCTTCCTACATCTCTCTTGCATGAATGAGCTGAACATTACTTAAGCTTGTGTCCAAAACTGTCCATTTTTTAGATTGATCCCAGGAGGGAGGGAGCGAGCCGGGGATACAGCACACCCTCTCTGGCCTCAGAGGTCCAGGCTCCCGCTGGCAGGGCCCGAAGGGACTCCTGGGGGGAAAAAAAAAAAAGTCTCCGAGGCACCACCTAGCCGGTTTTATTCTTGAAGAAAAGCAAACATACATAATGGAATAAGGGAAAGAAAAAACCCTGTTTTCTATATACACAAGCAGTCGTAATTTGTTATAGTGTCCCCTTTGCGTAGTTTGGATTCGATGACTTTATTTTATCAAGCAAGTTTTAAACAGCGGTAACTCCAAAGAGGAGTCAACAGCCCCTTTAAGTGCAGTCAGTCATTGACCCTTTGGTCTGTCTGTCTGTCTGTCTGTCTGTCTGTTTCAAAACGAGGGAGGGCCTGCCTGCCTGCCTGCCTGCCTGCCTGCCTGCCTGCCTGCCTGCCTGCGTGCCTGCATCAGATCTAAATACAGTTCTCAGAGGGGAAGACAGAGACAAGTCAGAAGTCACTAGCACTCAATGGACGACCACCAACCTAAGGGCAGGCCTAGGGTAGAATTTGATGGACGGACGGACGGACAGACGGACGGACGGACGGATGGACAGATGGACAGAAAGGATCTAGGAGGAGCTTTGGGAAAGATGAAAAGCCTCCATTTCCCCCCAAAAGAACGAGCCCCAACAGCTGGGCTCTTCGAGATGAGTTATAAGGGGAACCACACATACAGTTTTGTATCACACATACAGTTTGTCATCATCCGTCAATACCAGGTAGACTTTTCAACGTATGTAGGTAGCTGTTGTCAGGTCAGTCCTTTACTAAGCCTCATGTAAGCTCTGCAGGGTAAGCCTCAGGAATTCATCTGTGCGTCCCGCAGGGTATGCTTTCTTGCTTTGTTAAAGGCTAGACTTTGGTTGCTGTCTGTCTGTCTGTCTGTCTGTCTGTCTGTCTGAATGAATGAGCGAGGGAATGAACGAATGAGGAGGGGATGCACATGCCTATGGTTTTAAGATGCTTAATTTCTTTACAAGGTTTATTTATTTAAACATTAAACATTGGGGTTGGGGATTTAGCTCAGTGGTAGAGCGCTTGCCTAGGAAGCACAAGGCCCTGGGTTCGGTCCCCAGCTCCGAAAATAAAATAAAATAAAATAAAATAAACATTAAACATTAATCGGAAATAATGGAGTCAGCAGTTAAGAGTTCTGAATGTGTTCTTCCAGAGGTCCTGAGTTCTATTCCCATGGTGGCTCACAACCCTCTGTTATGGGATCGATCTGCTGTGTGTCCGAAGACAGCTGCAGTGTGCTGTTTGTAGGGTAAAGAAAAAAATACTAAAGAAGAAAAAAAAAAAGAGAGAGAAAAAGTTAGAAGCACCAAGTCAAGTCATGTAAATATTGCCCACATTCGGATTTAGACATGCCTGAGCTGTCAGGGCGAGGCTGGCTGAGAGCGAATCAGTGAACGATCGGACTCTTCCTCTCTCTGTGAGGGTGTGTCATGAACTCTATTACCATTTCCAAAGAGTTAGGTATGCTGGAGCGAAGTGGACCGGAAAGCCAAGGGAGGAGAGGTATGCCTACACGAGTCCACCCAACCCCCCCGCCCCCCCCCCGAGGGAGACATCCTCGAGTGGTGGGGGGAGGGGCGAAGGTGTGGAGGGATAATTTCCAACAAATAAATCCCAACAAATAAATTACTAGAGACTTGATTCATTGATTTACTTTAAATTTATTGAGTGTATCGGGAAAGAGGGAAAATGGGTCAAGGAGGAAGGGAGGGAGGGAGGGAGGGAGGGAGGGAGGGAGGGAGGGAGGGAGGGAGGGAGGGAGAGAGGGATATCTTTTCCTCCAAATCGGCTGGTATGTAGTCTCAGTGCGTCAGAAAAAAGACTGCTTCTGGCCTCCTTTCTGATTACCCCAAGGCAGTCTGGTCACCGTGCTGTAATAGAAAGGGAAACCACAGTCAAGTCATGGGAGCGAGCGAGCAAGCAAGCAAAAATCATAAACAAAAGCAAAAACACGTCTGTTAAGTTGAGCAGAGCAGAGCAGAGCAGAGCAGAGTAGGGCAAAGCAATACAAGGTCACATTCCACAAAGGCTGATATAGTCTGCCATCTTGGTCTACAGAGTGAAAAGTAGAAGGAGAAAATGAATATCGCTTTGTGTGTCACAAAGTTTTTAAGTTGTAAGGAACATTGCAGGGCTAAACCTTCAAATCCTCAAACCACCCAACCCAAGCTTTCCTCCTCCTCCTCCTCCTCCTCCTCCTCCTCCTCCTCCTCCTCCTCCTCACCCCCCATTGCCCCCCCCCCGTGTGGTGTGTGTGTGTGTGTGTGTGTGTGTGTGTGTGTGTTTGCGCACGAGCTCGAGCTCGGGCACGCATTTCTTTCACTGCACAACCATCATTGGAGGACGTTTAAATAAACACGAATGAATCAGACAGGCAGACAGACAGGGGCCCATAATGGATCCCTACAACTCGGTGGTGGTGGTGGTGGTGGTGGTGGTGGTGGTGGTGGTGGTGGTGGTGGTGGTGGTGGTGGTGGTGGTACACACCGATTTGTTGACCTCTTTCTTTTAAAGAAAGGACAAGAAACAAAGAGAAATAAAAATGAAGGAATATAGACCTAGCCAAATATTATTTTATTCCCTCCTTCATGGAGCGACAAGAAGATTTATTCATCAACCTTCGTCTAGAATAAGAAAGTAATTGCAAATGAAATCGAGCCATCTTACTGTAATAAGATGTTATCGAGAGAAAGGGGAATTGGATACTGGATCCATTGCTGCCCCCCCCCCACACACACAAATTGGAAAGAAAAGCAACTCCCCAGATCGCTCAACTAACGAGGCTTATTTAAAACTGGAAAAAGAGGGCTGGAGAGATGTCTCAGCGGTTAAGAGCCCTGGCCGCTCCTCCAGAGGTCCTGAGTTTTCAATCCCCAGCAAGCACATGGTGGCTCCCAACCATCGGTAATGGGATGAGGCCTTCTTCTGGTGTGTCTGAAGATAGTTACAGTGTACTCATAGACACAAAATAAATAATTCTGGAAAAGAAGAGGAAATAACTTTAAAAAAAAAGAAAGGAGGCTGACTGGTCGACCTTCCTTCCCTCCCTCCCTTCCTTCCTTCCCTCCTCCCTCCCTCCCTCCCTCAGGTTCGTACCTAGGAACTCATGCACACACAGCCACACCCCCCCCACATATATTTAATATTCAATATTTATAAAAAATACGACTGGAGAGATGGTGAGAACAATGGAAAGCAGAGAACTATTCAGCTGACCAATTGATACCTTCAGTTTGCTTATAATGGAAGGGACAACTGGCCGACCCTCCCCTGTCACACACACACACACACAGAGAGAGAGAGAGAGAGAGAGAGAGAGAGAGAGAGAGAGAGAGAGAGAGAGAGAGAATTGAATGTAAACCAAAGGGGGGGGGGGCGGAAACATAGTACTGGGGTTGGGGATTTAGCTCAGTTGGTCAGTGGTAGAGTGCTTGCCTAGCTAGCAAGCGCAAGGCCCTGGGTT
>NW_028238869.1:30000-55000 GCF_021556685.1 Rattus norvegicus
GCGGGACGAACCCAACACCGACGAGCAGCCAAGGGCTCCGTGCACGCAACGGGAAACGAGCAACAGGCGCGGGACAGAACGGGAAGGACCACGCGCCAGCTGGTGGGGGGTCTGCGGTATCGGCAAAGGTCTCTTTCTCCGGGGTCTTCTTGAGCATTCGCGGACCGGGGGGACCTGCGACAGGTCCCCGCCGAGAGCCAGGCCTCTTCAAGGCGCACACAAAGGAGGAGCCTTGACTTGAGGGAGTCCGGTCTTTAAAAAGGGCCAGCCGCGATCGCTCAGCACCACCCTAACCGCGCAGGGCCCGCGGGTGAAGGCACCAAAAACATAGGCACGGGGTGGGCGCTCACCCAACGGAAGGAGCCTTTTAACCGCACACTCAACTCCTCGACCCCCCCCCTTTCTGTCACCGTGCAGAAAGCCGGCAACTAGGACAAGGGAAAGCGTAAAGGCACAAGCACCATGGAGCACAGGAGGCACGCCGGGGAGCGGGAAGCGCCACCGCCAACTCAGAAGCGGGCACCTTGGTGGTCAAAGCCCGGAACGCTCCAGGAGCACCGCAAGGCTCACACAAAGCAGGGCGCGTGCACACACCATTCGGGAAGGGTATGCACCGCAGCGGGTCTACCACCTTCCCCCGGCACGGGGGAAGAGGGCCGCGAAGCAGTGAACGGCGTGGGGGCAAGCGCCCCCGACACGTCCACAGGGACACCGCGAACCACAGCAACAAGTGTGCGCGGGTCAGCGCTCGTGCCGGACAGCCGCACCCCTGACTTCCACACACCACCCTGCAAAGGAATGGGGAGGAGAGACGAGGGGCCCGCTGGCAGAACGAGAAGAGCGGTCGCCATTCGCGCTGAATGACCATTCGCCATGAATGTCCGTCCCTCGCCTGGCGCGGCTTAGGCCCCGGCCCGAAGAGAACGCGGCAGCACCACATCGATCCAACGGGAGCGAGACACGCCATGCATCGGGAACAACGGGCGTGAGAGCTTTCTAACAACGCACTGGACGGGAATACGAGCGAGAAGAGCGAGAGAGAGCACGGGAAGAAGTCGCTAACACTGCCACACACACAAAAAAAAAAAATTTACCCTTCTCGAGGGCGAGAAAAAAAAGGAAGCGTTGCACTCGGGAGGCACGTGGCGTGGAAGAACGGGACTCAACGGGCAGCGGAGGTTCGGGAACTCCTTCAAAAAAAAAAAAAAATAAAAAATAAAAATAAAAAAATAAAATCCCCTTCGAAGGAGAAAAGGTGCAACTCGGGAGGCACACAGCAGGAAAGAAAGGGACACACCACCAAGCAGCGGAGGTTCGGGAACTCCTTCCAAAAAACAAAAAAAAAAAAAAAAAAAACAAAAAACAAAAAAAAAAAAAAAACAAATAAAAAAACCGGTCGGCCGCAGAGGAGCACGCCAGGGGGTCACTAGCACCAAACGGGAAAACCCTTCCAGTCGCACTCGGCACCAACGACTCCTACCGGTAACGGACGACAACCACCACGGGGAAATCGGGAACGCCTGACACGCGGGACGGTTGTCATAAAGCTGCCCCACAGAGCACAGGCAAGCAAGCACGGGAAAGCAGGAAGCGCGTACTCATGGGGGGACGCTAAGCTTCGAGCATCGAAGAGGCCCATGCGCAGAAGAAAAGAGCTAGGGCTGGACAAGCAAACAGCCTTGGTGCAAGCCTCTTCCAACGTCCTTTAATGACAAAAAGAGTCAAAAGGACAGCGTGTCAGCATATATCTCCAGGTACAATAAGGACAGATAGCAAAGATGAAAAGTGTAAAAGACACAGGGATAAACATGACAGGCCACACGGAACGTCTGGAAGTCATGTTCGGTGACGTGTCCCCAAGAGGTCCCCATGTAGAAAGAGAACCGGACCGCAAAGGAACAACTGGTCGACCTTAGAACCCTGAGTGCTCACAGACCGAGGAGGCCATGGTAGATAGCCTGGAACACAGCTTCCCCTCGGCCTCAGAAGTCCATGCTCCCGCTGGCAGGGACCGGGGAGGATCCTGGAAAAAATAAAGTCTCGGAGGCGCCCCCTAGCCGGGACACCTCGGCTCGGAGGGCGGGGACACAGCACCCTCTCGGCCTCAGAGGTCCAGGCTCCCGCTATCAGGGACCGAAGGGACTCCTGGAAAAGAAAAAAAAAAAATCCGTGGCGCCACCTAGCCGGGCCACCTCGGCTCGGAGGCCGGGGACACAGCACCCTCTCGGCCTCAAAAGTGTCTATGGTCCCGCTGGCTGGGACCGAAGGGACTCCTGGAAAAGAAAAAAAAAAAAAACTCCGTGGCGCCCCCTAGCCGGGCCACCTCGGCTCGGAGGCCGGGGACACAGCACCCTCTCGGCCTCAGAGGTCCAGGCTCCCGCTATCAGGGACCGAAGGGACTCCTGGAAAAGAAAAAAAAAAAAAAAAAACTCCGTGGCGCCCCCTAGCCGGGCCACCTCGGCTCGGAGGCCGGGGACACAGCACCCTCTCGGCCTCAGAGGTCCAGGCTCCCGCTATCAGGGACCGAAGGGACTCCTGGAAAAGAAAAAAAAAACTCCGTGGCGCCCCCTAGCCGGGCCACCTCGGCTCGGAGGCCGGGGACACAGCACCCTCTCGGCCTCAGAGGTCCAGGCTCCCGCTATCAGGGACCGAAGGGACTCCTGGAAAAGAAAAAAAAAAAAACTCCGTGGCGCCCCCTAGCCGGGCCACCTCGGCTCGGAGGCCGGGGACACAGCACCCTCTCGGCCTCAGAGGTCCAGGCTCCCGCTATCAGGGACCGAAGGGACTCCTGGAAAAGAAAAAAAAAAAAAAAAAACTCCGTGGCGCCCCCTAGCCGGGCCACCTCGGCTCGGAGGCCGGGGACACAGCACCCTCTCGGCCTCAGAGGTCCAGGCTCCCGCTATCAGGGACCGAAGGGACTCCTGGAAAAGAAAAAAAAAACTCCGTGGCGCCCCCTAGCCGGGCCACCTCGGCTCGGAGGCCGGGGACACAGCACCCTCTCGGCCTCAGAGGTCCAGGCTCCCGCTATCAGGGACCGAAGGGACTCCTGGAAAAGAAAAAAAAAAAATCCGTGGCGCCACCTAGCCGGGCCACCTCGGCTCGGAGGCCGGGGACACAGCACCCTCTCGGCCTCAGAGGTCCAGGCTCCCGCTATCAGGGACCGAAGGGACTCCTGGAAAAGAAAAAAAAAAAAAAAAAACTCCGTGGCGCCCCCTAGCCGGGCCACCTCGGCTCGGAGGCCGGGGACACAGCACCCTCTCGGCCTCAGAGGTCCAGGCTCCCGCTATCAGGGACCGAAGGGACTCCTGGAAAAGAAAAAAAAAACTCCGTGGCGCCCCCTAGCCGGGCCACCTCGGCTCGGAGGCCGGGGACACAGCACCCTCTCGGCCTCAGAGGTCCAGGCTCCCGCTATCAGGGACCGAAGGGACTCCTGGAAAAGAAAAAAAAAAAAACTCCGTGGCGCCCCCTAGCCGGGCCACCTCGGCTCGGAGGCCGGGGACACAGCACCCTCTCGGCCTCAGAGGTCCAGGCTCCCGCTATCAGGGACCGAAGGGACTCCTGGAAAAGAAAAAAAAAAAAAAAAAACTCCGTGGCGCCCCCTAGCCGGGCCACCTCGGCTCGGAGGCCGGGGACACAGCACCCTCTCGGCCTCAGAGGTCCAGGCTCCCGCTATCAGGGACCGAAGGGACTCCTGGAAAAGAAAAAAAAAACTCCGTGGCGCCCCCTAGCCGGGCCACCTCGGCTCGGAGGCCGGGGACACAGCACCCTCTCGGCCTCAGAGGTCCAGGCTCCCGCTATCAGGGACCGAAGGGACTCCTGGAAAAGAAAAAAAAAAAATCCGTGGCGCCACCTAGCCGGGCCACCTCGGCTCGGAGGCCGGGGACACAGCACCCTCTCGGCCTCAAAAGTGTCTATGGTCCCGCTGGCTGGGACCGAAGGGACTCCTGGAAAAGAAAAAAAAAAAAAAAAAACTCCGTGGCGCCCCCTAGCCGGGCCACCTCGGCTCGGAGGCCGGGGACACAGCACCCTCTCGGCCTCAAAAGTGTCTATGGTCCCGCTGGCTGGGACCGGAGAGGAGGGAAGAAATAAAAAAAAAATAAAATAAAATAAAAAATTTAAAAAAAAAAAATTGGAAAAAAAAAAAAAAAATCCGGGACGGGGCCCAAGCCTTCTGGTCGACCTCATCCAGCTGCCACCAACCCCTCCTTGTGTCCCAATAGGTCGTACAGCCACCCTCCTCCCCTGAAGTTCTCCAGGTACAACCTCCTAGCTAGAGATGGTCCCCAGACAGGACGGCGTCTCCGTCGCGCACCCGCCTGCTTGCCTGTCACCCTCTCACCCTGGCCGGCTCACCACAGGCACTTCCCCGTCCTTTGTCACCAACCGGGGGACAGGAGCGTTGCGGAAACTTGTCGCCACTAGGTGTCGCCCGACAGCGATCTCGATCAAGCAAACCAATACAGACTGTCACGCGCCGCCGCCGCCACACACACTCATTCCGTCTCTCCGGAGTGACCTCCCTAGCTCAGGGGGACACTCACCCACGCACAACGGGGCAGGTACCCACCACTTCTCCCGAATGGCACAAACGGTCCCGGTTGTCCCGCCGGAACACAGTGAACGCGGGATGGACTCGGGGCCAACCCCCTCAGGCACCCAGAAAAGGAAAGTAGGACGGAGCGGTGAAAACAGGCCACCTCTAAGTGAAAGGACATGCACTCTCGAATCGGTTAACAATTAGCAAGGAACAGGCACAGTTAGGAAAAGGGAGCGTCCAAACTCCGTCGTGAGGGGAGGGTGGCGGCGACCTCAGTTCCACACCATTTTTAAATGGCTCACTCATTTTTAAAACCCTCCACCGATCCCGATGGGGGGGAGGGGGGGTTGTTGTTGTTCTCTGTTCCTCGCTGCCACCGCCAGCCGGCACTCACCAAACCACACACCTGCCACCCTCTTTGGAAGACTAAACACAGAGAGTAAATTAAAAGAATGGTGGAATGATGGTGGAATGGTTAAAATTCCCGTGATTTGTTTTCACTCTGATCAAAACATACTTATTTTGTGCATTTGCATTCCCTTGTTCACACGTGCCTCTGTGTGTGTGGTGGGGGGAGGGAGGGAGGGAGGGAGGGAGGGAGGGAGGGAGGGAGGGAGAAAGAGAGAGAGAGAGAGAGAGAGAGAGAGAGAGAGAGAGAGAGAGAGAGAGAGCCAATTTAAAAAATAAAAACATGGTTAAATACAGCCACTTTGGGAAGATTGCTAGAGAGAATGCAGTCCAGAGTATGGAGGCCAGAGCTCTGGACGCTCTAGACCACAGGTCTCCCATCTCCCATATACCAGGCACCCAGCACCACCATCCCTACTTTGTTTGCTTGTGCGTTTGTTTGCTTGCTTGTTACATTAGTTTCATCCCAAGTTAATAATTATATATTTTTTTTCTATGCACGTATTTAGTTGTGGCAGGGGAACTCCTTCTTTAGGACAGGCAGACTTAGCTAGTTAGTTAGCCAGTCAAAAGTACGTAAAAAATTTATATCAACATAAATATCATTCACTAAGAAATCCTATCTGAAGAAAAAGAAAGAAAGGAAGAAAGAAGGAAGGGAGGGAGGGAGGGAGGGAGAGAGAGAGAGAGAGAGAGAGAGAGAGAGAGAGAAAGAAAGAGGAAAACTGGCAGACTTAGTTTTAGTGTTTTTGTTATTGTTTATTCAAGATATTGTTTCAGGGCTGGAGAGACGGCTCAGCGGTGAAGAGCACTGACTGCTCTTCCAGAGATCCTTAGTTCAAATCCAAGCAACCACATGGTGGCTCACAACCATCTGTAATGGAATCCTCTCCTTGTGTGTTGAAGACAGTGACAGTGTGCTCATAAAATAAATAAACAATAAAAAATATGTTTGAAGATTAAAGAAAAAACTCTCTCTCTCTCTCTCTCTCTCTCTCTCTCTCACACACACACAAATAAACTCTGTAATAAAAATCAATGTGACTTCATGATCAAACTTCTATAGTCAATAGGACTAGAGAGAACACATGTCTGTAAAATAAAAGCAGAACCTTTTCTGCTTTGTTTTGTTTTGCCTCAAGGTACGTTTCTTTTGGTATAGCCCAGGCAGTCATGGAACTTGCTCCGTAGACTTATCTAGCCTCAAGCTCACAGAGGTCCACTCTGCCTGCCTCGGCCACCCACACAGCTCTCTCTGCTGACTATATGTCTGCATGCCAGAAGAGGGCACCAGAACCTAGGAGGACACACCACATGGCTCCTGAGAATCCAGGTTTTGACTTTAAAAAAAAAAAAAAAAAATTCTGACAGCATAGAGGGTAGATATCTGCCTGCCAGGCTCTTCTAGTGCTGTTTAAGGTGGGGTAATAGCCATGTGAAGGAGACAAGGGGAGAGGAAAAATCGATTGGATGAGTAGTGCTGCTGAGATTAAGGAACACACACACACACACACACACACACACACACACACACACACACACACACAGAGAGACAGAGACAGAGACAGACAGAGACAGACAGAGACAGTAAGACAAAGAGACAGAGAGAGAGAGATGACAGAGGGACACACCGAGGGAAAGACATCAGGACCAGCTGAATTTCTCAAGAAAAGAAAAGAAGAGAAAGGAAAAATGTTTTCCATATACACAAATCTGTATACATGATTTGTTATAGTGTCCCATTTGGGCACTTTGGATTCAACTGTGGATGGTTGGCAGCCAGCTTGGCTGACACCTGACCTCACCAAGATGGAGGCAGCCGGCCATTAGCCCTGATGTTCCAGGTCACTTCTGTTTCTCCCTTTCCCAGCCTCTAGGGAAACAGAACTTAATTAAACTCAGTTTGCACGTGCAGAAAGGTGAAGAGGCACCCAAAAGCAGCCAGAAGCCTCAGACCATCCACAGCCACATGTTCTCCTTCTGCCTATATTACTTCTAAATGATCGTATTTATTTATTTATTTATTTATTTACTTACTTACTTACTTACTTACTTACTTACTTACTTTTTTTTCTTTCTTTTTTTTCGGAGCTGGGGACAGAACCCAGGGCCTTGCACTTGCTAGGCAAGCGCTCTACCACTGAGCTAAATCCCCAACCCCCTTACTTACTTACTTACTTACTTACTTATTTTTGTCATACTTAAACAATCGTTCGTCCTTGAATTCCTCCTGTATGCCAGGTAGACTTAGTCAGTCAGTCAGTCAGTCAGTCAGTCAGTCATTTAGCCAGGTCAAAATAGTTAAACATAAATATCAATAAAATCAATAAAAATCAAATGCAAACCCAATAGACAGTAAGTAAAATCGAATAAACCAAAAGATACATCATAAGCACAGAGTTTCAGCCGGACATTGAAAAGCAGCAGTTACCGAAGCAGTCTCCCTCCCACACCAACACACACACAGCTCGACCACCACCTTATCTGCACATTTTCAGCTCCTGCTTTCTAGAGTTACCAAGTTTATACACTACAGAGTTTAGCAAAGCAGGCCGGTTCACCGCACCCCCAGGGTCAGAGAACATGCTAGACCAGCTCTAGGGGATGGGCTGGGGGGCAGGGGAGGGTGGGAAGAGGGGAAACAGGCAGACTTAGGTATTCTAGTTTTGTTCATTCAAGATTCCACTTCTCTCTGTTGTAGCCCTGATAGACAGACAGGCAGGCAGGAATATTTGTTTGTTTGGCTTGGGGTTTGGGTTTGGTCCATTTGTTGGTGGATTTTGTTTTGTTTTGTTTCATTTTGTTTTTCGGGAAGTGTGGTGACTTAGTGCCTACACAAGCCAAGGCAGGAAAAATAAATAAGTAAAGATCTCTGAAACACAAATCTGGGGTGGGCTCTAGCATGGCCATGGACACACGCATGCACAGACGCACGCACGCACGCACGCACGCACGCATTGTAGACACGCACTCAAGGACACACTGGATTCTACAATGTTTGGTTTCTGCGTGTGTGTCATACAGAACCTAACAGAATATGTAATGAACTCTGGCAGTGACAGCAGAAACAACCTATGAGAAGGCGTCCTTGCAATATTAAAATGGCAGGCTAGCCAGGTGACAGTTATCTTAACCAATCTGATGTAGGCCTCATTCACACGGCATCTAGGCCTTAACAGTTAATTGTATCTGTTTCTTTATTTTCCTCTTAGGCCATCACATTGTTTTACCTAGACCTTTAACAGCCAGCAGCTACCAGCCTACAGCTACCAGTTTCTTTCTTTTCATAAAGAAACCCTGTCTGAAAAACTAGGGGAGGGAGACAAACAGATTAACAGATCTCTCTCTCTCTCTCTCTCTCTCTCTCTCTCTCTCTCGCTCTCTCGCTCTCTCGCTCTCTCGCTCTCTCGCTCTCTCGCTCTCTCGCTCTCTCGCTCTCTCGCTCTCTCGGCGCCTGTGTTTGTGTGTTCAACAGAGGAGGCAATGGCAGATAAATGTCTGCCCCTCCTCTGTAAGCCAGGCCACTCCATTACTGCCTTTCCTTTTTCTTAGTTTGTTTGGTTTATTCCAAGTTAATTGTATCTGTTTCTTTATTTTCCTCCTCATTTCTTTAGTTGAGTCAGGGGTCTTTGCACAAAAGCCCTGGAAATCAGTACCTGGATCAGGTCTGCAGCCTGCTCACAGAGTTCTACCCACCTTCACCTCTCAAGTGATGCAATCAAAGACATGCAGCACCACACCTGGCTTCTTTTCACATGTACATTTACTTTAGTTCCAATGCTCATTCAGGTCTGAGAGACGGGGGAGGGAAGGAGGGAAGAGAGACAGAGAGTGACAGAGAAACAGTTGACAGAGAGGGAGAATTGTAGGTTAATTATGTTCGGTCTCCTCAATCACGGTCTACTGGTCGCCATCGTGGCAACCATGCCCCGCAACCCTACCTTCGGTAAGATCAAGCATAATGGCGGCAACCATATAATTCCTGCTTAGTCGCACTGAACACTCCGGTCATCACTACCTGTGGAGAATTGTAAGGGGGCTCCTCTGGTCTAGAGAGTAGTACCCTTGAATGAAATGAGGATCACAGCAAGCATTATTTGTTTTGAGATATAAGATGTGGAAAGAACTATATGTGTGGATTTACAGACAGACAGACAGACAGACAGACAGACAGACAGAGAGGACAGGATAGGACAGGACAGGACAGGACAGGACAGGACAGGACAGGACAGGAGAAAAAAACAAGAACACAAACAAAAACTCAAAATGGAAGTCCGGTTCCAAATAGTCTCTGTCTGCCCTGTCGCTCTAGTGTTGGTGGTCCAGGTTATAAAAGCTTATACATGGGTGGGTGCGGGAAGTGCTGCTGGGTGTTCAGTTCAGGTCCAAGATTATTGCGGGTAACTAGACAACAAAGAAAGCAGTTAGACTGACTTCAACAGTGTTCGGTTTCTGAGTGTGTTATCACACAGAAGAGCCTAACAGAATATGTAATGAATTCTGGCAGCAACAGCAGAAACAACCAATGAGAAAGTGTCCTTATAATATTAGCAACTGCAACAAAATGGCAGACTAGCCAGCTAACAGTTCCCTAGCCATTAACTCATCTGACATAGGCCTTCTTCACGTTGCATCTAGATAGGTCTTCCTATCTTCCTCTCCAGTGCTGAGACCAAAGTGAGATCAAAGTCATGCATCACCATGGGTGCCTTCCTTTTCATTTCTTTTCTTTCATCCTAGGAAGTGAGTGTGTGTGTGTGTGTGTGTGTGTGTGTGTGTGTGTGTGTGTGTGTGTAAAGAGAGAGAGAAGGAGGGGGGGAGAGAGAGAGAGAGAGCTTTAGAGAGAGAGAGCTTTAGAGAGAGAGAGAGCTTTAAAATCAGCACTCAAGCCTTTTCTCTTCCTATCCCTATCCCAATCCCCCCCCCAAACCAGCAGCAAAGCCACCAGCACTCGAGAGACAGAGGAAGATGAAATCTCTAGTCTGAGAAACAAGAGGAGGTAGATAAACATACCCCCCCCCCCTCTCCTTCATAATTTGTTAAAGTGTTCCCTTTGTGTTGTGTGGACTCTACTTTATTAAGCAAGTTTCACATCGTACTATCTCCAAAGAGGAGTCAACAGTCTCTTGGCGTGCAGGCAGTTGTTGCCTGCTTTAAATATTTTTTGGTGTGTTTGTTTGTTTGTTTGTTTGTTTGTTTGTTTGTTTCAAAACCGAGGGCCTGCCTGCATTCAACAGATCCAAACCCAGTTCTCAGAGGGGAAAATGGAGTCAAGTCCGAAGTCACTGGCATTTAGGTCATCGGCCATTGACAGTCATAGGAGATGGGAATATCCCATGGAGACTCACCTGGGTATGCATCAACCACATCTAAGGGCAGGCCTGGGTTAGTACGGGGTGGTGGATGGGGAGGAAGGATCTGGAAAGAGCTTTGCGATGGGAAACTATGATCAGAATGTTGCACAGAAAACAAAATTTGTATTTAAAAAGAAAAAAAAAAAAGGCTATCCAAAAAAATCTATCCAAAAATGAAAGGAAACAAAACAAAACAAAACAAAACAAAACAAAACAAAACCGACAGCAGAACTTTACTAACTGCAAATGCTCCATCTCCCTGTATCCAACCACTCCACTCCCAGATAGGTAGATGATAGTTTGCACTTCTGTCCCAGTCGGGTTAAGAAAAGGGGAACCACCTCTGTGGAGAGCCATCTCTCCAGCCCTTGACAAGCTTTATTTAACTAAACATTAAACATGAATCAGAAACGCCAAACCCTGTACATATATGGTCCAGATTCACCCTTACTTAGAAATCCCCGAGCTGGCAGGGCGAGGCTGGGAATTGAGAGTGAGCAAAAAGGGAGTCTGCCTCTTTCCCCCAGGGTGTGCTATCAACTCCATTACCATTTCCAAACAGCTGGGTGTGAGTCTAACTAAGGTTTCCTTCAGTCAGACATTTGCCAGGAGCCGGAGCCCTGACAGGACAGCGAGAGCGATGATCAGACATCATTTCACAGTGAAATCATCACTCGCTGATTTCAGGCAGAAAACTTTAGAAAACTCTAAACTCTAAAGAGGCACTGAAGCGTGCTAGGGCAGCAGCAGTACTTCCCCGACTGACCTTCAGGGACCTGCATATTCTCCAGCCCCGCCCCACCCCACCCCCTCTCAGCTAGCTCCTGTCCACCCCTCCCCCTCCCCCCACATACAGGGAGGAGGCCTTGTGTGTGTGGGGGGGGGGGGGGCGGCAGCGGGAAGATGCAACTCTCTCTTGAGAGAGAGTTCGGGTCTCCCAAACAAATACATAACTAGAAACTTCATTTATTTACTTTATTTCATCGAGCATACCGTGGAAGAGGGAAAAGGAACAGGGAAGCTAGGCCAACTGGTCGAGCTCCTCCTTTCGTTTTGTTTCAAAAAGGAAAGGAAAAGCCAAAGAACCCCCTCTTTTTGGTGAAAGGAACAGAATGGTGAAAGTTGAAACATCGGCTCGCCACTTAATACTTTGGCTTTTAATAAAAGGGACAGCAGATCGACTTCCGAGTTGATTAAGAGAGAGAGAGAGAAAGAGAGAGAGAGAGAGAGAGAGAGAGAGAGAGAGAGAGAGAGAGAGAATAAAAACCACAAAAAAAAACGTTTTGTCGACCAGCCTCCTTTTAAACCTCTGTTACACAGGAAGACTGGTCAACCTCATTCCCCCCTCCCCCCACTCACACACACACCCCTCCCCCTCCACGGAGAGGTTTAATGAGAGAAGAAAGGTAGAAGAAGAGAGTAAAGGCCAGTCATGAGCACGTGGAGAGAATTTGGGAGGGGAATGGGGAGAGAAGGGACAAAGGGGAAGAGGGGAAGAGAGGAAGAGCAAAAGAGCAAAGAGAGGAGCAAAGAGAGCCAACCTCATATTTTATTTTTTTTTTAAAGATTTATTTATTTTATTTATGCGTAAGAGTACACTGTAGCTATTTTCAGACACACCAGAAGAGAGCATCAGATCCCATTACAGATGGTTGTCAGCCACCTTGTGGTTGCTGGTAATTGAACTCAGGACCTCTGGGAGAAATTTGTGTGTGTGTGTGTGTGTGTGTGTGTGTGTGTGTGTGTGTGTGTGCCCGTTAGTTTAAAAATCTGCTGTAGACCTCCCTTTTAATATCTGTTTAACAAATATTTTTACCATATTTAAATTTTATTTATTTTATTTTACTTAAAAATAATAATGAATAAAGAGTCAATGTGAATAAACAATAAAACAAAAATCAAGGTGATCGGGGTTGGGGATTTAGCTCAGTGGTAGAGCGCTTGCCTAGCAAGAGTAAGGCCCTGGGTTCGGTCCCCAGCTCCGAAAAAAAGAAAAAAGAAAAAAAAAAATAAAATCAAGGTGATCAACAGATACCGACGACTGACATGGAAAAAAGTTAATAGATCGCCATAAAAACAGAGTAAGTGCGATGTAAACAATAAAACAGATGGGATGGAGAGATGGCTCAGCGGTTAAGAGCACTGACCGCTCTCCCAGAGGTCCTGAGTTCAAATCCCAGCAACCACATGGTGGCTCACAACCATCTGTAATGAGATCTGATGCCCTCTTCTGGTGTGTCTGAAGACAGCTACAGTGTACTCACATGCGTTAAATAAATAAATTAAAAAAAAAAAAAGAAAACAATAAAGCAGAAATTAAGACGAGGGACACAGAAGGACAAGGGAGATAAAACAATTAAATGTTAACAGACATAAAGTGGGAACGACGGGGTTGGGGATTTAGCTCTGTGGTAGAGTGCTTGCCTAGCAAATGCAAGGCCCTGGGTTCAGTCCCCAGCTCTGAAAAAAGAAAAAAGAAAAAAGAAAAAAAAAGAAAAGCGGGAACGAGAGGAAGGGCAAATATAGACGACTGAAACGAAATGATGGAATAAATTTATAAAATAATAATAAAGTACGAGTAAATACGAATAAATGGCAAACTGGACTTTAATAAATGTTTAAATCAAGGTGAATGACAAATACAATTTAGACAAAAAGGTTTTGAAAAATGAAAAGAAATAGAAAGCATATATGAATCAATAACAAGACTGAAGTCACAATGGCCTTTGAAGTGACACGGACGACAAACGTGAAAAACATAAATGAAATAATTTCGACAGCCACGGACATTCACATGGTGTGTTGGGAAACACCGCAGTCTTTATTTGGCGAGTAAAAACGCCTCGGGGAACTCTGTACATAGGAGGCTGGGAGCATGAATCACTCTATCTATCTATCTATCTATCTATCTATCTATCTATCTATCTTTTTTTTTTTATTTTTCTCTCCCTTACATCTTCCCACCATACCATACGTTTCTCCTTATACAAATCCATAGATTTATATATGTTCTTAATTTCATTTTTTTCCTCTGCCACACAGCCCACCACACAGAACCTCTAGATCTCGGGATCCCCTTCTGCCAGCACCAGTGGCAAGGGCACAGCTCCCCAGAGAATTAACTCGATCCGAACATAAGCGCGACAAGAAATTAAAAGTTAAATCGGAAGTGAAACTGAAAATGAAATTTTGGCCGAAAATAAAATAAAATGAAAGGTATAAGTTTTGTGACAATCAAATCATAAATCCCAATTGGGCAAAAAATAAAATTACAAAGTCAAAATTTTGTCCAGTCCACTGTGCTCCTGTGGAATCCCTCCCTGGAACTTGCTCGGTAGAGTAGTCTAGTCCCAAACTCACAGAGGTCTGCCCTGCCTTTCTCTGAAACCTACAGAGCCAGTCAAAACCTACAATCCTTTGTTGTTTGTTTGGCAGTTTGGCAGTTTGTTTGTTCCTGGACAAAAATGTGGGCTCTCTCTGATTCCTATATGTCTGCATGCCAGAAGAGGGCACCAGAACATAAGAGGACACACCACACAGCTCCTGAGAATCCAGAGGGTTTTTTTTGTTTTGTTTGTTTTGTTTGTTTTTTCTTCCTCTTTTCTTTTTTTCCGGAGCTGGGGACCTTGCTCTTCCCAGGGCCTTGCGCTTGCTAGGCAAGCGCTCTACCACTGAGCTAAATCCCCAACCCCGAGAATCCAGGTTTTTGACCAAAACAAAAAACAACAACAGGGGCTGGAGAGATGGCTCAGCGGTTAAGAGCACTGACTGCTCTTCCAGACGTCCTGAGTTCAATTGCCAGCAACCACATGGTGGCTCACAACCATCTGTAATGAGATCTGATTGATCTCTTCTGGTGTGTCTGAAGATAACTGCAGCATACTCAGATAAATAAAAAACAAATCTAAAAAAATTAAAAACAACAACAAAAAACACAAAAACAAACAAACAAACAAAACCCCCAAAACTAACAACCTAGAGGGTAGATATCTGCCTGCCCAGGTCTTCTAGTGCTATTTAAGGCTTCCTGTAGATAATAAAGCTTGTGTATCTTTTATCCAGGAACAGAATCATCAAGGCAGGGTAGGAGAGAAGCCCTGTTTGGGATTAAACGTTTCTACAACGTAACAGGAGGAGGCGGAGGGAGAGGGGCTCCTCAGACATAAATCTAAAATAGTACAATGGATCATTTTGAAGGCGTGTGGGTGAGGGTGACTGGAGACAGAGTTTTTCTCTGAGTGAGTGTGGAACTCACTGTCCCTGAGCTCAGCCTGTGATGAGAGAGAGAGAGAGAGAGAGAGAGAGAGAGAGAGAGAGAGAGAGAGAGAGAGAGACAGGGATCGAATTTTCTGTGTCTCTCTGTCTCTGTCTGTCTGTCTCTCTCTCTCTGTGTCTGTCTCTCTCTCTGTCTCCCTGTCTCTGTCTCTCTTCCTCTCTCTGTCTCTCTGTCTCTCTCTGTCTCTGTCTCTCCCCCCTCCCCCATGCGTGTGTTTGTGTGTTCAACAGAGGAGGCAATGGCAGATAAATGTCTGCCCCTCCTCTGTAAGCCAGGCCACTCCATTACTGCCTTTCCTTTTTCTTAGTTTGTTTGGTTTATTCCAAGTTAATTGTATCTGTTTCTTTATTTTCCTCCTCATTTCTTTAGTTGAGTCAGGGGTCTTTGCACAAAAGCCCTGGAAATCAGTACCTGGTTCAGGTCTGCAGCCTGCTCACAGAGTTCTACCCACCTTCACCTCTCAAGTGATGCAATCAAAGACATGCAGCACCACACCTGGCTTCTTTTCACATGTACATTTACTTTAGTTCCAATGCTCATTCAGGTCTGAGAGACGGGGGAGGGAAGGAGGGAAGAGAGACAGAGAGTGACAGAGAAACAGTTGACAGAGAGGGAGAATTGTAGGTTAATTATTGTTCGGTCTCCTCAATCACGGTCTACTGGTCGCCATCGTGGCAACCATGCCCCGCAACCCTACCTTCGGTAAGATCAAGCATAATGGCGGCAACCATATAATTCCTGCTTAGTCGCACTGAACACTCCGGTCATCACTACCTGTGGAGAATTGTAAGGGGGCTCCTCTGGTCTAGAGAGTAGTACCCTTGAATGAAATGAGGATCACAGCAAGCATTATTTGTTTTGAGATATAAGATGTGGAAAGAACTATATGTGTGGATTTACAGACAGACAGACAGACAGACAGACAGACATACAGACAGAGAGGACAGGATAGGACAGGACAGGACAGGACAGGACAGGACAGGACAGGAGAAAAAAACAAGAACACAAACAAAAACTCAAAATGGAAGTCCGGTTCCAAATAGTCTCTGTCTGCCCTGTCGCTCTAGTGTTGGTGGTCCAGGTTATAAAAGCTTATACATGGGTGGGTGCGGGAAGTGCTGCTGGGTGTTCAGTTCAGGTCCAAGATTATTGCGGGTAACTAGACAACAAAGAAAGCAGTTAGACTGACTTCAACAGTGTTCGGTTTCTGAGTGTGTTATCACACAGAAGAGCCTAACAGAATATGTAATGAATTCTGGCAGCAACAGCAGAAACAACCAATGAGAAAGTGTCCTTATAATACTAGCAACTGCAACAAAATGGCAGACTAGCCAGCTAACAGTTCCCTAGCCATTAACTCATCTGACATAGGCCTTCTTCACGTTGCATCTAGATAGGTCTTCCTGTCTTCCTCTCCAGTGTGTGTGTGTGTGTGTGTGTGTGTGTGTGTGTGTGTGTGTGTGTGTGTGTGTGTAAAGAGAGAGAGAAGGAGGGGGGGAGAGAGAGAGAGAGAGCTTTAGAGAGAGAGAGCTTTAGAGAGAGAGAGAGCTTTAAAATCAGCACTCAAGCCTTTTCTCTTCCTATCCCTATCCCAATCCCCCCCCCCAAACCAGCAGCAAAGCCACCAGCACTCGAGAGACAGAGGAAGATGAAATCTCTAGTCTGAGAAACAAGAGGAGGTAGATAAACATACCCCCCCCCCTCTCTCCTTCATAATTTGTTAAAGTGTTCCCTTTGTGTTGTGTGGACTCTACTTTATTAAGCAAGTTTCACATCGTACTATCTCCAAAGAGGAGTCAACAGTCTCTTGGCGTGCAGGCAGTTGTTGCCTGCTTTAAATATTTTTTGGTGTGTTTGTTTGTTTGTTTGTTTGTTTGTTTCAAAACCGAGGGCCTGCCTGCATTCAACAGATCCAAACCCAGTTCTCAGAGGGGAAAATGGAGTCAAGTCCGAAGTCACTGGCATTTAGGTCATCGGCCATTGACAGTCATAGGAGATGGGAATATCGTCCTTTCTCCAATGGAGACTCACCTGGGTATGCATCAACCACATCTAAGGGCAGGCCTGGGTTAGTACGGGGTGGTGGATGGGGAGGAAGGATCTGGAAAGAGCTTTGCGATGGGAAACTATGATCAGAATGTTGCACAGAAAACAAAATTTGTACTTAAAAAAAAAAAAGGCTCCCGATATCTATCCAAAAATGAAAGGAAATAAAAACCGACATCAGAACTTTACTAACTGCAAATGCTCCATCTCCCTGTATCCAACCACTCCACTCCCAGATAGGTAGATGATAGTTTGCACTTCTGTCCCAGTTGGGCTGTCGAGGTTAAGGAAAGGGGAACCACCTCTGTGGTTATGTGATCCACACACGAAATAAAAAAAAAGGAGCGGATAAACGTGCCTGGCATTTTAAGATGCTCAATTTCTTTGCAAGCTTCATTTCGTTTCATTCTTTTAAAGGTTTACTTATTTATTTTCACTTACATTGAGTACACTAAAGCCCTTTTCATATACACAGGGCAGTAGAGTGCATGGGATATCCCTTTGCAGAGGGTTGTGAGCCACCATGTGGTTTCTGTGGAATCGAACTCAGGACCTCTGGAAGAGCAGAGCGGTGAGTGCTCTTAACCTCGGAGCCATCTCTCCAGCCCTTGACAAGCTTTATTTAACTAAACATTAAACATGAATCAGAAACGCCAAACCCTGTACATATATGGTCCAGATTCACCCTTACTTAGAAATCCCCGAGCTGGCAGGGCGAGGCTGGGAATTGAGAGTGAGCAAAAAGGGAGTCTGCCTCTTTCCCCCAGGGTGTGCTATCAACTCCATTACCATTTCCAAACAGCTGGGTGTGAGTCTAACTAAGGTTTCCTTCAGTCAGACATTTGCCAGGAGCCGGAGCCCTGACAGGACAGCGAGAGCGATGATCAGACATCATTTCACAGTGAAATCATCACTCGCTGATTTCAGGCAGAAAACTTTAGAAAACTCTAAACTCTAAAGAGGCACTGAAGCGTGCTAGGGCAGCAGCAGTATTTCCCCGACTGACCTTCAGGGACCTGCATATTCTCCAGCCCCGCCCCACCCCACCCCCTCTCAGCTAGCTCCTGTCCACCCCTCCCCCTCCCCCCACATACAGGGAGGAGGCCTTGTGTGTGGGGGGGCGGCGGGGAGATGCAACTCGCTCTTTTTTTTTTCCTTTTCTTTTTTTCTTTTCTTTCTTTCTTTCTTTCTTTCTTTCTTTTTTTTTTTTTTCTTTTTTTTTTTTCTTTTTCCGTAGCTGGGGACCGAACCCAGGGCCTTGCGCTTGCTAGGCAAGCGCTCTACCACTGAGCTAAATCCCCAACACCCGCAACTCTCTCTTGAGAGATAGTTCGGGTCTCCCAAACAAATACATAACTAGAAACTTCATTTGTTTACTTTATTTCATCGAGCATACCGTGGAAGAGGGAAAAGGAACAGGGAAGCTAGGCCAACTGGTTTTGTTTCAAAAAGGAAAGGAAAAGCCAAAGAACCCCCTCTTTTTGGTGAAAGGAACAGAATGGTGAAAGTTGAAACATCGGCTCGCCACTTAATACTTTGGCTTTTAATAAAAGGGACAACAGATCTCCCTCCTATTTGGTTAAAAAAAAAAAAAAGGAATTAAAACACCACAAAAACGTGCTGTCAGCCAGATTCCCTTTAAACCTCCGTTATACAGGAAGACGGGTTTTTTTTAAGCATCATTTTAAATATATAAATATGTATTTGTGTGTGTGTGTGTGTGTGTGTGTGTGTGTGTGTGTGTGTGTGTGTCCGTCCGTCCGTCCGTCCGTCCGTCCGTCAGTCAGTCAGTCAGTCAGTGTCTTCTGTATGGAGAGGATGTGCTGACTCTGAAGCTATGATCTAGACACTTTTTTTTTTTTTTTAAAGATTTATTCATTTATTATATATAAGTACACTGTAGCTGTCTTCAGATACACCAGAAGAGGGCTTCGGATCTCTTTACAGATGGTTGTGAGCCACCATGTGGTTGCTGGGAATTGAACTCAGGACCTCTGGAAGAGTAATCGGGTGCTCTTAACCGCTGAGCCATCTCTCCAGCCCTAGACACTTTCTAAATCACAGTTAAAAAGTTTTTAATAACTGTGTGAAGGAGACAGGTAGGGGTGTGTGTGTGTGTGTGTGTGTGTGTGTGTGTGTGTGTGTGTGTGTGTGTGTGTGTATGCATGCATGCATGTGGGGGGGAGGGGAGGCTTTGATATCAGCACTCAAGCTTTTTTACTTCCTATCCCAATCTCCCCAAACTACCATCAAAGCAGCACTAGGGAGGCAGAGAAAGGTGAATCTGAGAGTTTCAGTCCTTCCCGCCCTACAGACGAATACAGAGAAACCCAGTCTGAGAAACTAGGGGAGGGGGGAGGGGGAGAGAAAGAGAGAGAGAGAGAGAGAGAGAGAGAGAGAGAGAGAGAGAGAGAGAGATCAAATTCTCTTGTGTCTGTCTCTGTTTTTCTCTATTCTCTCTCTCTCTCTCTCTCTCTCTCTCTCTCTCTCTCTCTCTCTCTCGTTGTGTGTGTGTGTGTGTGTGTGTGTGTGTGTGTGTGTGTGTGTGTTGTTTGTTTGTTTGTTTCAAAACCCAGAGCCTGTCTGTAACAGATCTAAACACAGTTCTTGAAGGGGAAAATGGAAACAATTCCATAGTCTCTGGCAATGAAGTCATGTCCCATTGAAAACCACAGGAGAGGGGAATATTGTCCTCAACTAGGCATATATCAACCAGTATTTCACAGGCAGACCTTCAGGGAGGTGCAGATTCACCAGCCCTACCCTCCCTCCCATCCCCCCAGCATCCCTGCTCATCTCCTGTCCACCATTTGTTGATTCATTGTTGCTGTTGCTGTTGCTGTTGCTGTTGCTGTTGCTGTTGCTGTTGCTGTTGTTGTTGTTGTTGTTGTTGTTGTTGTTGTTGTTGTTGTTCCTGGTGTGAAGAACACTGTGAGGTAGCCTTCCTCTAATAAACCCTCTGGTCTTTAGGGATCCTTCACCCACTCACTCTCTGCCAGACTGAGTTCACAGCAGAAAACGCGTTTTTGAGAGAAACATGTTCCTGGTCCTGTGTGCCCATATTGAGGGAGGCATGAGAAAGGGATAACAAGGAAGGGAGACCCGGCAGTGGTAGGGGGCTGGGATGGGGTCGGGGGTGGGTGTCCTAGCTTGCTAATCCAACTGACCCACTTGCTGTGTAAATAAATATTTTGCATTCTGTGTCCCTTGTTTGATTTCTCACTAAATTCCAGATTGTCAATCTCCCTGTGTCGATTGCACAAGAACCCAAATGGGGATGCTGGGTGGTGAGCTGATTCCTCCCTAGAACACCTGTGCACTCTCTCATAGTCTCTAAGCTCCTTGCTGGACTCTTTTGGGCTTGGACCTGGCTGTCTGTAAGCCAGGAAGGAAGGAAGGAAGGAAGGAAGGAAGGAAGGAAGGAAGGAAGGGAGAGAGGGAGGGAGGGAGGGAGGGAGGGAGGGAGGGAGGGAGGGAACAGGCCTCAGTTGAGAATCCCAATTTTCTAGTTCACTGCATCTGATGGCTGGCTGACCCTTCCAGGTGAATTGTATTTTTTTTTCCTTTTCACTCCTTTATTTGAGTCAGGGGTGTCTGCACATAGACCTGGAAATCAGTACCTAGATCAGGCCTGCCTGCCTGCCTGCCTGCCTGCCTGCCTGCCTGCCTGCCTGCCTGCCTGCCTGCCTTCCTCTATCTCACAGAGACACAGTTCTAAACACCTCTGCCTCTTGAATGATGGAAATAAAGACATGCACGAACACCTGGCTTCCTTTCATTGTACATTTAGCCTAATTTCAGTTTTATTCATGTCTGGGAGGGAGACTTGCTTGTGTGCTGTAGTTCAATTCCTTTCACTGTGTGGTTTCCCCACCACCTTGGCCACCATGCCACGTGGAAGAGAAGAAGAGATGAACCATATTGTTGGCACCCATATAACAAACACTTGGTTGCTTCCTCTGAGCCCTCTGAGTATCCTTACATCTCTGTATTTTAAAGTGGTTTTGTTTTGTTTTTTATTGCTGTCAAACTCTCTCTCTCTCTCTCTCTCTCTCTCTCTCTCTCTCTCTCTCTCTCTCTGTGTGTGTGTGTGTGTGTGTGTGTGTGTGTGTGTGTGTGTGTGTGTATTTTTTTTCTTCTCCCAGAGCTGAGGACTGAACCCAGGTCCTTGAGCTTGCTAGGCAAGGACTCTACCACTGAGCTAAAACCCCAACCCCTACCTCTGTGTTTTAAAAAGTAGACTCTGGAGCAATACCGGGCAGGTCTCCAAGGCGGGTCCTTCGCTTTATTTTATTCTTTTTGTTTTTAATTGTTAAAGATTTGTTTGTTTGTTTGTTTGTTTGTTTGTTTTATGTCTATTCGAGTACCCTGTAGGTGTCTTCAGACACCCCAGAAGAGGGCATGATTGACAATTACAGATGGTTGCAAGCCGCCATGTGTTGGCTGGGTATTGAACTCAGGACCGCTGTAAGAGCAATCAGTGCTCTTAACGACGGTGCCATCTCTCCATCCACCTACTTTATTTTATTCTCTATGCTCTCTTGTGCGAGTCAAGGTCAAGCAGGCAAGAAACACCCAAACAGATTGGTCCATCACCACTTTCTGAATTCTTTTTGTTGTTGATGTCAGGGATGTAAAGCAAGTTTACCCATGAAGAATTGTAAGGGAGTCCTTCTGATTTAGAGAATAGCAGCCTTGAAATGAAATGAGAATCACAACAAGCATTTGTCTTATTGTTTTTGTTTTTTTCTTCCTTTTTCTTCGGAGCTGAGGACCGAACCCGGGGCCTTGTGCTTCCTAGGCAAGCGGTCTACCACTGAGCTAAATCCCCAACCCCTACATTTGTCTTAAAGTCTGAAAAACACAAAACAAAACAAAACAAAACAAAACAAAACAAAACAACAACAACAACAACAACAACAACAACAACAACCAAGAACAAACCATGAGACCGCAGAAATCCTCAGGCGGAGGAGTAAGGAGCTAGTTTTTATTGGTTAGGGTATTATTTGGTCGGGTGGGGGTAGGGGTGGGGGTGGGGGTGGGGGTGTTGTCCTTCCTACATCTCTCTTGCATGAATGAGCTGAACATTACTTAAGCTTGTGTCCAAAACTGTCCATTTTTTAGATTGATCCCAGGAGGGAGGGAGCGAGCCGGGGATACAGCACACCCTCTCTGGCCTCAGAGGTCCAGGCTCCCGCTGGCAGGGCCCGAAGGGACTCCTGGGGGGAAAAAAAAAAAAGTCTCCGAGGCACCACCTAGCCGGTTTTATTCTTGAAGAAAAGCAAACATACATAATGGAATAAGGGAAAGAAAAAACCCTGTTTTCTATATACACAAGCAGTCGTAATTTGTTATAGTGTCCCCTTTGCGTAGTTTGGATTCGATGACTTTATTTTATCAAGCAAGTTTTAAACAGCGGTAACTCCAAAGAGGAGTCAACAGCCCCTTTAAGTGCAGTCAGTCATTGACCCTTTGGTCTGTCTGTCTGTCTGTCTGTCTGTCTGTTTCAAAACGAGGGAGGGCCTGCCTGCCTGCCTGCCTGCCTGCCTGCCTGCCTGCCTGCCTGCCTGCGTGCCTGCATCAGATCTAAATACAGTTCTCAGAGGGGAAGACAGAGACAAGTCAGAAGTCACTAGCACTCAATGGACGACCACCAACCTAAGGGCAGGCCTAGGGTAGAATTTGATGGACGGACGGACGGACAGACGGACGGACGGACGGATGGACAGATGGACAGAAAGGATCTAGGAGGAGCTTTGGGAAAGATGAAAAGCCTCCATTTCCCCCCAAAAGAACGAGCCCCAACAGCTGGGCTCTTCGAGATGAGTTATAAGGGGAACCACACATACAGTTTTGTATCACACATACAGTTTGTCATCATCCGTCAATACCAGGTAGACTTTTCAACGTATGTAGGTAGCTGTTGTCAGGTCAGTCCTTTACTAAGCCTCATGTAAGCTCTGCAGGGTAAGCCTCAGGAATTCATCTGTGCGTCCCGCAGGGTATGCTTTCTTGCTTTGTTAAAGGCTAGACTTTGGTTGCTGTCTGTCTGTCTGTCTGTCTGTCTGTCTGTCTGAATGAATGAGCGAGGGAATGAACGAATGAGGAGGGGATGCACATGCCTATGGTTTTAAGATGCTTAATTTCTTTACAAGGTTTATTTATTTAAACATTAAACATTGGGGTTGGGGATTTAGCTCAGTGGTAGAGCGCTTGCCTAGGAAGCACAAGGCCCTGGGTTCGGTCCCCAGCTCCGAAAATAAAATAAAATAAAATAAAATAAACATTAAACATTAATCGGAAATAATGGAGTCAGCAGTTAAGAGTTCTGAATGTGTTCTTCCAGAGGTCCTGAGTTCTATTCCCATGGTGGCTCACAACCCTCTGTTATGGGATCGATCTGCTGTGTGTCCGAAGACAGCTGCAGTGTGCTGTTTGTAGGGTAAAGAAAAAAATACTAAAGAAGAAAAAAAAAAAGAGAGAGAAAAAGTTAGAAGCACCAAGTCAAGTCATGTAAATATTGCCCACATTCGGATTTAGACATGCCTGAGCTGTCAGGGCGAGGCTGGCTGAGAGCGAATCAGTGAACGATCGGACTCTTCCTCTCTCTGTGAGGGTGTGTCATGAACTCTATTACCATTTCCAAAGAGTTAGGTATGCTGGAGCGAAGTGGACCGGAAAGCCAAGGGAGGAGAGGTATGCCTACACGAGTCCACCCAACCCCCCCGCCCCCCCCCCCAGGGAGACATCCTCGAGTGGTGGGGGGAGGGGCGAAGGTGTGGAGGGATAATTTCCAACAAATAAATCCCAACAAATAAATTACTAGAGACTTGATTCATTGATTTACTTTAAATTTATTGAGTGTATCGGGAAAGAGGGAAAATGGGTCAAGGAGGAAGGGAGGGAGGGAGGGAGGGAGGGAGGGAGGGAGGGAGGGAGGGAGGGAGGGAGGGAGAGAGGGATATCTTTTCCTCCAAATCGGCTGGTATGTAGTCTCAGTGCGTCAGAAAAAAGACTGCTTCTGGCCTCCTTTCTGATTACCCCAAGGCAGTCTGGTCACCGTGCTGTAATAGAAAGGGAAACCACAGTCAAGTCATGGGAGCGAGCGAGCAAGCAAGCAAAAATCATAAACAAAAGCAAAAACACGTCTGTTAAGTTGAGCAGAGCAGAGCAGAGCAGAGCAGAGTAGGGCAAAGCAATACAAGGTCACATTCCACAAAGGCTGATATAGTCTGCCATCTTGGTCTACAGAGTGAAAAGTAGAAGGAGAAAATGAATATCGCTTTGTGTGTCACAAAGTTTTTAAGTTGTAAGGAACATTGCAGGGCTAAACCTTCAAATCCTCAAACCACCCAACCCAAGCTTTCCTCCTCCTCCTCCTCCTCCTCCTCCTCCTCCTCCTCCTCCTCCTCACCCCCCATTGCCCCCCCCCCCGTGTGGTGTGTGTGTGTGTGTGTGTGTGTGTGTGTGTGTTTGCGCACGAGCTCGAGCTCGGGCACGCATTTCTTTCACTGCACAACCATCATTGGAGGACGTTTAAATAAACACGAATGAATCAGACAGGCAGACAGACAGGGGCCCATAATGGATCCCTACAACTCGGTGGTGGTGGTGGTGGTGGTGGTGGTGGTGGTGGTGGTGGTGGTGGTGGTGGTGGTGGTGGTGGTGGTACACACCGATTTGTTGACCTCTTTCTTTTAAAGAAAGGACAAGAAACAAAGAGAAATAAAAATGAAGGAATATAGACCTAGCCAAATATTATTTTATTCCCTCCTTCATGGAGCGACAAGAAGATTTATTCATCAACCTTCGTCTAGAATAAGAAAGTAATTGCAAATGAAATCGAGCCATCTTACTGTAATAAGATGTTATCGAGAGAAAGGGGAATTGGATACTGGATCCATTGCTGCCCCCCCCCCCACACACACAAATTGGAAAGAAAAGCAACTCCCCAGATCGCTCAACTAACGAGGCTTATTTAAAACTGGAAAAAGAGGGCTGGAGAGATGTCTCAGCGGTTAAGAGCCCTGGCCGCTCCTCCAGAGGTCCTGAGTTTTCAATCCCCAGCAAGCACATGGTGGCTCCCAACCATCGGTAATGGGATGAGGCCTTCTTCTGGTGTGTCTGAAGATAGTTACAGTGTACTCATAGACACAAAATAAATAATTCTGGAAAAGAAGAGGAAATAACTTTAAAAAAAAAGAAAGGAGGCTGACTGGTCGACCTTCCTTCCCTCCCTCCCTTCCTTCCTTCCCTCCTCCCTCCCTCCCTCCCTCAGGTTCGTACCTAGGAACTCATGCACACACAGCCACACCCCCCCCCACATATATTTAATATTCAATATTTATAAAAAATACGACTGGAGAGATGGTGAGA
>NW_028238870.1:0-22500 GCF_021556685.1 Rattus norvegicus
GACACAGCACCCTCTCGGCCTCAGAGGTCCAGGCTCCCGCTATCAGGACCGAAGGGACTCCTGGAAAAGAAAAAAAAAAAATCCGTGGCGCCACCTAGCCGGGCCACCTCGGCTCGGAGGCCGGGGACACAGCACCCTCTCGGCCTCAAAAGTGTCTATGGTCCCGCTGGCTGGGGACCGAAGGGACTCCTGGAAAAGAAAAAAAAAAAAAACTCCGTGGCGCCCCCTAGCCGGGCCACCTCGGCTCGGAGGCGGGGACACAGCACCCTCTCGGCCTCAGAGGTCCAGGCTCCCGCTATCAGGGACCGAAGGGACTCCTGGAAAAGAAAAAAAAAAAAAAAAACTCCGTGGCGCCCCCTAGCCGGGCCACCTCGGCTCGGAGGCCGGGGACACAGCACCCTCTCGGCCTCAGAGGTCCAGGCTCCCGCTATCAGGGACCGAAGGGACTCCTGGAAAAGAAAAAAAAAACTCCGTGGCGCCCCTAGCCGGGCCACCTCGGCTCGGAGGCCGGGGACACAGCACCCTCTCGGCCTCAGAGGTCCAGGCTCCCGCTATCAGGGACCGAAGGGACTCCTGGAAAAGAAAAAAAAAAAAACTCCGTGGCGCCCCCTAGCCGGGCCACCTCGGCTCGGAGGCCGGGGACACAGCACCCTCTCGGCCTCAGAGGTCCAGGCTCCCGCTATCAGGACCGAAGGGACTCCTGGAAAAGAAAAAAAAAAAAAAAAAACTCCGTGGCGCCCCCTAGCCGGGCCACCTCGGCTCGGGGGCCGGGGGACACAGCACCCTCTCGGCCCCAGAGGTCCAGGCTCCCGCTATCAGGGACCGAAGGACTCCTGGAAAAGAAAAAAAAAACTCCGTGGCGCCCCCTAGCCGGGCCACCTCGGCTCGGAGGCCGGGGACACAGCACCCTCTCGGCCTCAGAGGTCCAGGCTCCCGCTATCAGGGACCGAAGGGACTCCTGGAAAAGAAAAAAAAAAATCCGTGGCGCCACCTAGCCGGGCCACCTCGGCTCGGAGGCCGGGGACACAGCACCCTCTCGGCCTCAGAGGTCCAGGCTCCCGCTATCAGGGACCGAAGGGACTCCTGGAAAAGAAAAAAAAAAAAAAAAAACTCCGTGGCGCCCCCTAGCCGGGCCACCTCGGCTCGGAGGCCGGGGGACACAGCACCCTCTCGGCCTCAGAGGTCCAGGCTCCCGCTATCAGGGACCGAAGGGACTCCTGGAAAAGAAAAAAAAAAACTCCGTGGCGCCCCCTAGCCGGGCCACCTCGGCTCGGAGGCCGGGGACACAGCACCCTCTCGGCCTCAGAGGTCCAGGCTCCCGCTATCAGGGACCGAAGGGACTCCTGGAAAAGAAAAAAAAAAAACTCCGTGGCGCCCCCTAGCCGGGCCACCTCGGCTCGGAGGCCGGGGACACAGCACCCTCTCGGCCTCAGAGGTCCAGGCTCCCGCTATCAGGGACCGAAGGGACTCCTGAAAAAAAAAAAAAAAAAAAAAAACTCCGTGGCGCCCCCTAGCCGGCCACCTCGGCTCGGAGGCCGGGGACACAGCACCCTCTCGCCTCAGAGGTCCAGGCTCCCGCTATCAGGGACCGAAGGGACTCCTGGAAAAGAAAAAAAAAAAATCCGTGGCGCCCCCTAGCCGGGCCACCTCGGCTCGGAGGCCGGGGACACAGCACCCCTCTCGGCCTCAGAGGTCCAGGCTCCGCTATCAGGGGACCGAAGGGACTCCTGGAAAAGAAAAAAAAAAAATCCGTGGCGCCACCTAGCCGGGCCACCTCGGCTCGGAGGCCGGGGACACAGCACCCTCTCGGCCTCAAAAGTGTCTATGGTCCCGCTGGCTGGGACCGAAGGGACTCCTGGAAAAGAAAAAAAAAAAAAAAAAACTCCGTGGCGCCCCCTAGCCGGGCCACTCGGCTCGGAGGCCGGGGACACAGCACCCCTCTCGGCCCTCAAAAGTGTCTATGGTCCCGCTGGCTGGGACCGGAGAGGAGGGAAGAAATAAAAAAAAAATAAATAAAAATAAAAAATTTAAAAAAAAAAATTGGAAAAAAAAAAAAAAAATCCGGGACGGGGCCCAAGCCTTCTGGTCGACCTCATCCAGCTGCCACCAACCCCTCCTTGTGTCCCAATAGGTCGTACAGCCACCCTCCTCCCCTGAAGTTCTCCAGGTACAACCTCCTAGCTAGAGATGGTCCCCAGACAGGACGGCGTCTCCGTCGCGCACCCGCCTGCTTGCCTGTCACCCTCTCACCCTGGCCGGCTCACCACAGCACTTCCCCGTCCTTTGTCACCAACCGGGGGACAGGAGCGTTGCGGAAACTTGTCGCCCACTAGGTGTCGCCCGACAGCGATCTCGATCAAGCAAACCAATACAGACTGTCACGCGCCGCCGCCGCCACACACACTCATTCCGTCTCTCCGGAGTGACCTCCCTAGCTCAGGGGGACACTCACCCACGCACAACGGGGCAGGTACCCACCACTTCTCCCGAATGGCACAAACGGTCCGGTTGTCCCGCCGGAACACAGTGAACGCGGATGGACTCGGGGCCAACCCCCTCAGGCACCCAGAAAAGGAAAGTAGGACGGAGCGGTGAAAACAGGCCACCTCTAAGTGAAAGGACATGCACTCTCGAATCGGTTAAACAATTAGCAAGGAACAGGCACAGTTAGGAAAAGGGAGCGTCCAAACTCCGTCGTGAGGGGAGGGTGGGAGCGACCTCAGTTCCACACCATTTTTAAATGGCTCACTCATTTTTTAAAACCCTCCACCGATCCCGATGGGGGGGAGGGGGGGGTTGTTGTTGTTCTCTGTTCCTCGCTGCCACCGCCAGCCGGCACTCACCAAACCACACACCTGCACCCTCTTTGGAAGACTAAACACAGAGAGTAAATTAAAAGAATGGTGGAATGATGGTGGAATGGTTAAAATTCCCGTGATTTGTTTTCACTCTGATCAAAACATACTTATTTTGTGCATTTGCATTCCCTTGTTCACACGTGCCTCTGTGTGTGTGGTGGGGGGAGGGAGGGAGGGAGGAGGGAGGGAGGGAGGGAGGGAGGGAGAAAGAGAGAGAGAGAGAGAGAGGAGAGAGAGAGAGAGAGAGAGAGAGAGAGAGAGAGCCAATTTAAAAAATAAAAACATGGTTAAATACAGCCACTTTGGGAAGATTGCTAGAGAGAATGCAGTCCAGAGTATGGAGGCCAGAGCTCTGGACGCTCTAGACCACAGGTCTCCCATCTCCCATATACCAGGCACCCAGCACCACCATCCCTACTTTGTTTGCTTGTGCGTTTGTTTGCTTGCTTGTTACATTAGTTTCATCCCAAGTTAATAATTATATATTTTTTTTCTATGCACGTATTTAGTTGTGGCAGGGGAACTCCTTCTTTAGGACAGGCAGACTTAGCTAGTTAGTTAGCCAGTCAAAAGTACGTAAAAAATTTATATCAACATAAATATCATTCACTAAGAAATCCTATCTGAAGAAAAAGAAAGAAAGGAAGAAAGAAGGAAGGGAGGGAGGGAGGGAGGGAGAGAGAGAGAGAGAGAGAGAGAGAGAGAGAGAGAAAGAAAGAGGAAAACTGGCAGACTTAGTTTTAGTGTTTTTGTTATTGTTTATTCAAGATATTGTTTCAGGGCTGGAGAGACGGCTCAGCGGTGAAGAGCACTGACTGCTCTTCCAGAGATCCTTAGTTCAAATCCAAGCAACCACATGGTGGCTCACAACCATCTGTAATGGAATCCTCTCCTTGTGTGTTGAAGACAGTGACAGTGTGCTCATAAAATAAATAAACAATAAAAAATATGTTTGAAGATTAAAGAAAAAACTCTCTCTCTCTCTCTCTCTCTCTCTCTCTCTCACACACACACAAATAAACTCTGTAATAAAAATCAATGTGACTTCATGATCAAACTTCTATAGTCAATAGGACTAGAGAGAACACATGTCTGTAAAATAAAAGCAGAACCTTTTCTGCTTTGTTTTGTTTTGCCTCAAGGTACGTTTCTTTTGGTATAGCCCAGGCAGTCATGGAACTTGCTCCGTAGACTTATCTAGCCTCAAGCTCACAGAGGTCCACTCTGCCTGCCTCGGCCACCCACACAGCTCTCTCTGCTGACTATATGTCTGCATGCCAGAAGAGGGCACCAGAACCTAGGAGGACACACCACATGGCTCCTGAGAATCCAGGTTTTGACTTTAAAAAAAAAAAAAAAAAATTCTGACAGCATAGAGGGTAGATATCTGCCTGCCAGGCTCTTCTAGTGCTGTTTAAGGTGGGGTAATAGCCATGTGAAGGAGACAAGGGGAGAGGAAAAATCGATTGGATGAGTAGTGCTGCTGAGATTAAGGAACACACACACACACACACACACACACACACACACACACACACACACAGAGAGACAGAGACAGAGACAGACAGAGACAGACAGAGACAGTAAGACAAAGAGACAGAGAGAGAGAGATGACAGAGGGACACACCGAGGGAAAGACATCAGGACCAGCTGAATTTCTCAAGAAAAGAAAAGAAGAGAAAGGAAAAATGTTTTCCATATACACAAATCTGTATACATGATTTGTTATAGTGTCCCATTTGGGCACTTTGGATTCAACTGTGGATGGTTGGCAGCCAGCTTGGCTGACACCTGACCTCACCAAGATGGAGGCAGCCGGCCATTAGCCCTGATGTTCCAGGTCACTTCTGTTTCTCCCTTTCCCAGCCTCTAGGGAAACAGAACTTAATTAAACTCAGTTTGCACGTGCAGAAAGGTGAAGAGGCACCCAAAAGCAGCCAGAAGCCTCAGACCATCCACAGCCACATGTTCTCCTTCTGCCTATATTACTTCTAAATGATCGTATTTATTTATTTATTTATTTATTTACTTACTTACTTACTTACTTACTTACTTACTTACTTTTTTTTCTTTCTTTTTTTTCGGAGCTGGGGACAGAACCCAGGGCCTTGCACTTGCTAGGCAAGCGCTCTACCACTGAGCTAAATCCCCAACCCCCTTACTTACTTACTTACTTACTTACTTATTTTTGTCATACTTAAACAATCGTTCGTCCTTGAATTCCTCCTGTATGCCAGGTAGACTTAGTCAGTCAGTCAGTCAGTCAGTCAGTCAGTCATTTAGCCAGGTCAAAATAGTTAAACATAAATATCAATAAAATCAATAAAAATCAAATGCAAACCCAATAGACAGTAAGTAAAATCGAATAAACCAAAAGATACATCATAAGCACAGAGTTTCAGCCGGACATTGAAAAGCAGCAGTTACCGAAGCAGTCTCCCTCCCACACCAACACACACACAGCTCGACCACCACCTTATCTGCACATTTTCAGCTCCTGCTTTCTAGAGTTACCAAGTTTATACACTACAGAGTTTAGCAAAGCAGGCCGGTTCACCGCACCCCCAGGGTCAGAGAACATGCTAGACCAGCTCTAGGGGATGGGCTGGGGGGCAGGGGAGGGTGGGAAGAGGGGAAACAGGCAGACTTAGGTATTCTAGTTTTGTTCATTCAAGATTCCACTTCTCTCTGTTGTAGCCCTGATAGACAGACAGGCAGGCAGGAATATTTGTTTGTTTGGCTTGGGGTTTGGGTTTGGTCCATTTGTTGGTGGATTTTGTTTTGTTTTGTTTCATTTTGTTTTTCGGGAAGTGTGGTGACTTAGTGCCTACACAAGCCAAGGCAGGAAAAATAAATAAGTAAAGATCTCTGAAACACAAATCTGGGGTGGGCTCTAGCATGGCCATGGACACACGCATGCACAGACGCACGCACGCACGCACGCACGCACGCATTGTAGACACGCACTCAAGGACACACTGGATTCTACAATGTTTGGTTTCTGCGTGTGTGTCATACAGAACCTAACAGAATATGTAATGAACTCTGGCAGTGACAGCAGAAACAACCTATGAGAAGGCGTCCTTGCAATATTAAAATGGCAGGCTAGCCAGGTGACAGTTATCTTAACCAATCTGATGTAGGCCTCATTCACACGGCATCTAGGCCTTAACAGTTAATTGTATCTGTTTCTTTATTTTCCTCTTAGGCCATCACATTGTTTTACCTAGACCTTTAACAGCCAGCAGCTACCAGCCTACAGCTACCAGTTTCTTTCTTTTCATAAAGAAACCCTGTCTGAAAAACTAGGGGAGGGAGACAAACAGATTAACAGATCTCTCTCTCTCTCTCTCTCTCTCTCTCTCTCTCTCTCGCTCTCTCGCTCTCTCGCTCTCTCGCTCTCTCGCTCTCTCGCTCTCTCGCTCTCTCGCTCTCTCGCTCTCTCGGCGCCTGTGTTTGTGTGTTCAACAGAGGAGGCAATGGCAGATAAATGTCTGCCCCTCCTCTGTAAGCCAGGCCACTCCATTACTGCCTTTCCTTTTTCTTAGTTTGTTTGGTTTATTCCAAGTTAATTGTATCTGTTTCTTTATTTTCCTCCTCATTTCTTTAGTTGAGTCAGGGGTCTTTGCACAAAAGCCCTGGAAATCAGTACCTGGATCAGGTCTGCAGCCTGCTCACAGAGTTCTACCCACCTTCACCTCTCAAGTGATGCAATCAAAGACATGCAGCACCACACCTGGCTTCTTTTCACATGTACATTTACTTTAGTTCCAATGCTCATTCAGGTCTGAGAGACGGGGGAGGGAAGGAGGGAAGAGAGACAGAGAGTGACAGAGAAACAGTTGACAGAGAGGGAGAATTGTAGGTTAATTATGTTCGGTCTCCTCAATCACGGTCTACTGGTCGCCATCGTGGCAACCATGCCCCGCAACCCTACCTTCGGTAAGATCAAGCATAATGGCGGCAACCATATAATTCCTGCTTAGTCGCACTGAACACTCCGGTCATCACTACCTGTGGAGAATTGTAAGGGGGCTCCTCTGGTCTAGAGAGTAGTACCCTTGAATGAAATGAGGATCACAGCAAGCATTATTTGTTTTGAGATATAAGATGTGGAAAGAACTATATGTGTGGATTTACAGACAGACAGACAGACAGACAGACAGACAGACAGAGAGGACAGGATAGGACAGGACAGGACAGGACAGGACAGGACAGGACAGGACAGGAGAAAAAAACAAGAACACAAACAAAAACTCAAAATGGAAGTCCGGTTCCAAATAGTCTCTGTCTGCCCTGTCGCTCTAGTGTTGGTGGTCCAGGTTATAAAAGCTTATACATGGGTGGGTGCGGGAAGTGCTGCTGGGTGTTCAGTTCAGGTCCAAGATTATTGCGGGTAACTAGACAACAAAGAAAGCAGTTAGACTGACTTCAACAGTGTTCGGTTTCTGAGTGTGTTATCACACAGAAGAGCCTAACAGAATATGTAATGAATTCTGGCAGCAACAGCAGAAACAACCAATGAGAAAGTGTCCTTATAATATTAGCAACTGCAACAAAATGGCAGACTAGCCAGCTAACAGTTCCCTAGCCATTAACTCATCTGACATAGGCCTTCTTCACGTTGCATCTAGATAGGTCTTCCTATCTTCCTCTCCAGTGCTGAGACCAAAGTGAGATCAAAGTCATGCATCACCATGGGTGCCTTCCTTTTCATTTCTTTTCTTTCATCCTAGGAAGTGAGTGTGTGTGTGTGTGTGTGTGTGTGTGTGTGTGTGTGTGTGTGTGTGTAAAGAGAGAGAGAAGGAGGGGGGGAGAGAGAGAGAGAGAGCTTTAGAGAGAGAGAGCTTTAGAGAGAGAGAGAGCTTTAAAATCAGCACTCAAGCCTTTTCTCTTCCTATCCCTATCCCAATCCCCCCCCCAAACCAGCAGCAAAGCCACCAGCACTCGAGAGACAGAGGAAGATGAAATCTCTAGTCTGAGAAACAAGAGGAGGTAGATAAACATACCCCCCCCCCCTCTCCTTCATAATTTGTTAAAGTGTTCCCTTTGTGTTGTGTGGACTCTACTTTATTAAGCAAGTTTCACATCGTACTATCTCCAAAGAGGAGTCAACAGTCTCTTGGCGTGCAGGCAGTTGTTGCCTGCTTTAAATATTTTTTGGTGTGTTTGTTTGTTTGTTTGTTTGTTTGTTTGTTTGTTTCAAAACCGAGGGCCTGCCTGCATTCAACAGATCCAAACCCAGTTCTCAGAGGGGAAAATGGAGTCAAGTCCGAAGTCACTGGCATTTAGGTCATCGGCCATTGACAGTCATAGGAGATGGGAATATCCCATGGAGACTCACCTGGGTATGCATCAACCACATCTAAGGGCAGGCCTGGGTTAGTACGGGGTGGTGGATGGGGAGGAAGGATCTGGAAAGAGCTTTGCGATGGGAAACTATGATCAGAATGTTGCACAGAAAACAAAATTTGTATTTAAAAAGAAAAAAAAAAAAGGCTATCCAAAAAAATCTATCCAAAAATGAAAGGAAACAAAACAAAACAAAACAAAACAAAACAAAACAAAACCGACAGCAGAACTTTACTAACTGCAAATGCTCCATCTCCCTGTATCCAACCACTCCACTCCCAGATAGGTAGATGATAGTTTGCACTTCTGTCCCAGTCGGGTTAAGAAAAGGGGAACCACCTCTGTGGAGAGCCATCTCTCCAGCCCTTGACAAGCTTTATTTAACTAAACATTAAACATGAATCAGAAACGCCAAACCCTGTACATATATGGTCCAGATTCACCCTTACTTAGAAATCCCCGAGCTGGCAGGGCGAGGCTGGGAATTGAGAGTGAGCAAAAAGGGAGTCTGCCTCTTTCCCCCAGGGTGTGCTATCAACTCCATTACCATTTCCAAACAGCTGGGTGTGAGTCTAACTAAGGTTTCCTTCAGTCAGACATTTGCCAGGAGCCGGAGCCCTGACAGGACAGCGAGAGCGATGATCAGACATCATTTCACAGTGAAATCATCACTCGCTGATTTCAGGCAGAAAACTTTAGAAAACTCTAAACTCTAAAGAGGCACTGAAGCGTGCTAGGGCAGCAGCAGTACTTCCCCGACTGACCTTCAGGGACCTGCATATTCTCCAGCCCCGCCCCACCCCACCCCCTCTCAGCTAGCTCCTGTCCACCCCTCCCCCTCCCCCCACATACAGGGAGGAGGCCTTGTGTGTGTGGGGGGGGGGGGGGGCGGCAGCGGGAAGATGCAACTCTCTCTTGAGAGAGAGTTCGGGTCTCCCAAACAAATACATAACTAGAAACTTCATTTATTTACTTTATTTCATCGAGCATACCGTGGAAGAGGGAAAAGGAACAGGGAAGCTAGGCCAACTGGTCGAGCTCCTCCTTTCGTTTTGTTTCAAAAAGGAAAGGAAAAGCCAAAGAACCCCCTCTTTTTGGTGAAAGGAACAGAATGGTGAAAGTTGAAACATCGGCTCGCCACTTAATACTTTGGCTTTTAATAAAAGGGACAGCAGATCGACTTCCGAGTTGATTAAGAGAGAGAGAGAGAAAGAGAGAGAGAGAGAGAGAGAGAGAGAGAGAGAGAGAGAGAGAGAGAGAATAAAAACCACAAAAAAAAACGTTTTGTCGACCAGCCTCCTTTTAAACCTCTGTTACACAGGAAGACTGGTCAACCTCATTCCCCCCTCCCCCCACTCACACACACACCCCTCCCCCTCCACGGAGAGGTTTAATGAGAGAAGAAAGGTAGAAGAAGAGAGTAAAGGCCAGTCATGAGCACGTGGAGAGAATTTGGGAGGGGAATGGGGAGAGAAGGGACAAAGGGGAAGAGGGGAAGAGAGGAAGAGCAAAAGAGCAAAGAGAGGAGCAAAGAGAGCCAACCTCATATTTTATTTTTTTTTTAAAGATTTATTTATTTTATTTATGCGTAAGAGTACACTGTAGCTATTTTCAGACACACCAGAAGAGAGCATCAGATCCCATTACAGATGGTTGTCAGCCACCTTGTGGTTGCTGGTAATTGAACTCAGGACCTCTGGGAGAAATTTGTGTGTGTGTGTGTGTGTGTGTGTGTGTGTGTGTGTGTGTGTGTGCCCGTTAGTTTAAAAATCTGCTGTAGACCTCCCTTTTAATATCTGTTTAACAAATATTTTTACCATATTTAAATTTTATTTATTTTATTTTACTTAAAAATAATAATGAATAAAGAGTCAATGTGAATAAACAATAAAACAAAAATCAAGGTGATCGGGGTTGGGGATTTAGCTCAGTGGTAGAGCGCTTGCCTAGCAAGAGTAAGGCCCTGGGTTCGGTCCCCAGCTCCGAAAAAAAGAAAAAAGAAAAAAAAAAATAAAATCAAGGTGATCAACAGATACCGACGACTGACATGGAAAAAAGTTAATAGATCGCCATAAAAACAGAGTAAGTGCGATGTAAACAATAAAACAGATGGGATGGAGAGATGGCTCAGCGGTTAAGAGCACTGACCGCTCTCCCAGAGGTCCTGAGTTCAAATCCCAGCAACCACATGGTGGCTCACAACCATCTGTAATGAGATCTGATGCCCTCTTCTGGTGTGTCTGAAGACAGCTACAGTGTACTCACATGCGTTAAATAAATAAATTAAAAAAAAAAAAAGAAAACAATAAAGCAGAAATTAAGACGAGGGACACAGAAGGACAAGGGAGATAAAACAATTAAATGTTAACAGACATAAAGTGGGAACGACGGGGTTGGGGATTTAGCTCTGTGGTAGAGTGCTTGCCTAGCAAATGCAAGGCCCTGGGTTCAGTCCCCAGCTCTGAAAAAAGAAAAAAGAAAAAAGAAAAAAAAAGAAAAGCGGGAACGAGAGGAAGGGCAAATATAGACGACTGAAACGAAATGATGGAATAAATTTATAAAATAATAATAAAGTACGAGTAAATACGAATAAATGGCAAACTGGACTTTAATAAATGTTTAAATCAAGGTGAATGACAAATACAATTTAGACAAAAAGGTTTTGAAAAATGAAAAGAAATAGAAAGCATATATGAATCAATAACAAGACTGAAGTCACAATGGCCTTTGAAGTGACACGGACGACAAACGTGAAAAACATAAATGAAATAATTTCGACAGCCACGGACATTCACATGGTGTGTTGGGAAACACCGCAGTCTTTATTTGGCGAGTAAAAACGCCTCGGGGAACTCTGTACATAGGAGGCTGGGAGCATGAATCACTCTATCTATCTATCTATCTATCTATCTATCTATCTATCTATCTTTTTTTTTTTATTTTTCTCTCCCTTACATCTTCCCACCATACCATACGTTTCTCCTTATACAAATCCATAGATTTATATATGTTCTTAATTTCATTTTTTTCCTCTGCCACACAGCCCACCACACAGAACCTCTAGATCTCGGGATCCCCTTCTGCCAGCACCAGTGGCAAGGGCACAGCTCCCCAGAGAATTAACTCGATCCGAACATAAGCGCGACAAGAAATTAAAAGTTAAATCGGAAGTGAAACTGAAAATGAAATTTTGGCCGAAAATAAAATAAAATGAAAGGTATAAGTTTTGTGACAATCAAATCATAAATCCCAATTGGGCAAAAAATAAAATTACAAAGTCAAAATTTTGTCCAGTCCACTGTGCTCCTGTGGAATCCCTCCCTGGAACTTGCTCGGTAGAGTAGTCTAGTCCCAAACTCACAGAGGTCTGCCCTGCCTTTCTCTGAAACCTACAGAGCCAGTCAAAACCTACAATCCTTTGTTGTTTGTTTGGCAGTTTGGCAGTTTGTTTGTTCCTGGACAAAAATGTGGGCTCTCTCTGATTCCTATATGTCTGCATGCCAGAAGAGGGCACCAGAACATAAGAGGACACACCACACAGCTCCTGAGAATCCAGAGGGTTTTTTTTGTTTTGTTTGTTTTGTTTGTTTTTTCTTCCTCTTTTCTTTTTTTCCGGAGCTGGGGACCTTGCTCTTCCCAGGGCCTTGCGCTTGCTAGGCAAGCGCTCTACCACTGAGCTAAATCCCCAACCCCGAGAATCCAGGTTTTTGACCAAAACAAAAAACAACAACAGGGGCTGGAGAGATGGCTCAGCGGTTAAGAGCACTGACTGCTCTTCCAGACGTCCTGAGTTCAATTGCCAGCAACCACATGGTGGCTCACAACCATCTGTAATGAGATCTGATTGATCTCTTCTGGTGTGTCTGAAGATAACTGCAGCATACTCAGATAAATAAAAAACAAATCTAAAAAAATTAAAAACAACAACAAAAAACACAAAAACAAACAAACAAACAAAACCCCCAAAACTAACAACCTAGAGGGTAGATATCTGCCTGCCCAGGTCTTCTAGTGCTATTTAAGGCTTCCTGTAGATAATAAAGCTTGTGTATCTTTTATCCAGGAACAGAATCATCAAGGCAGGGTAGGAGAGAAGCCCTGTTTGGGATTAAACGTTTCTACAACGTAACAGGAGGAGGCGGAGGGAGAGGGGCTCCTCAGACATAAATCTAAAATAGTACAATGGATCATTTTGAAGGCGTGTGGGTGAGGGTGACTGGAGACAGAGTTTTTCTCTGAGTGAGTGTGGAACTCACTGTCCCTGAGCTCAGCCTGTGATGAGAGAGAGAGAGAGAGAGAGAGAGAGAGAGAGAGAGAGAGAGAGAGAGAGAGACAGGGATCGAATTTTCTGTGTCTCTCTGTCTCTGTCTGTCTGTCTCTCTCTCTCTGTGTCTGTCTCTCTCTCTGTCTCCCTGTCTCTGTCTCTCTTCCTCTCTCTGTCTCTCTGTCTCTCTCTGTCTCTGTCTCTCCCCCCTCCCCCATGCGTGTGTTTGTGTGTTCAACAGAGGAGGCAATGGCAGATAAATGTCTGCCCCTCCTCTGTAAGCCAGGCCACTCCATTACTGCCTTTCCTTTTTCTTAGTTTGTTTGGTTTATTCCAAGTTAATTGTATCTGTTTCTTTATTTTCCTCCTCATTTCTTTAGTTGAGTCAGGGGTCTTTGCACAAAAGCCCTGGAAATCAGTACCTGGTTCAGGTCTGCAGCCTGCTCACAGAGTTCTACCCACCTTCACCTCTCAAGTGATGCAATCAAAGACATGCAGCACCACACCTGGCTTCTTTTCACATGTACATTTACTTTAGTTCCAATGCTCATTCAGGTCTGAGAGACGGGGGAGGGAAGGAGGGAAGAGAGACAGAGAGTGACAGAGAAACAGTTGACAGAGAGGGAGAATTGTAGGTTAATTATTGTTCGGTCTCCTCAATCACGGTCTACTGGTCGCCATCGTGGCAACCATGCCCCGCAACCCTACCTTCGGTAAGATCAAGCATAATGGCGGCAACCATATAATTCCTGCTTAGTCGCACTGAACACTCCGGTCATCACTACCTGTGGAGAATTGTAAGGGGGCTCCTCTGGTCTAGAGAGTAGTACCCTTGAATGAAATGAGGATCACAGCAAGCATTATTTGTTTTGAGATATAAGATGTGGAAAGAACTATATGTGTGGATTTACAGACAGACAGACAGACAGACAGACAGACATACAGACAGAGAGGACAGGATAGGACAGGACAGGACAGGACAGGACAGGACAGGACAGGAGAAAAAAACAAGAACACAAACAAAAACTCAAAATGGAAGTCCGGTTCCAAATAGTCTCTGTCTGCCCTGTCGCTCTAGTGTTGGTGGTCCAGGTTATAAAAGCTTATACATGGGTGGGTGCGGGAAGTGCTGCTGGGTGTTCAGTTCAGGTCCAAGATTATTGCGGGTAACTAGACAACAAAGAAAGCAGTTAGACTGACTTCAACAGTGTTCGGTTTCTGAGTGTGTTATCACACAGAAGAGCCTAACAGAATATGTAATGAATTCTGGCAGCAACAGCAGAAACAACCAATGAGAAAGTGTCCTTATAATACTAGCAACTGCAACAAAATGGCAGACTAGCCAGCTAACAGTTCCCTAGCCATTAACTCATCTGACATAGGCCTTCTTCACGTTGCATCTAGATAGGTCTTCCTGTCTTCCTCTCCAGTGTGTGTGTGTGTGTGTGTGTGTGTGTGTGTGTGTGTGTGTGTGTGTGTGTGTGTAAAGAGAGAGAGAAGGAGGGGGGGAGAGAGAGAGAGAGAGCTTTAGAGAGAGAGAGCTTTAGAGAGAGAGAGAGCTTTAAAATCAGCACTCAAGCCTTTTCTCTTCCTATCCCTATCCCAATCCCCCCCCCCAAACCAGCAGCAAAGCCACCAGCACTCGAGAGACAGAGGAAGATGAAATCTCTAGTCTGAGAAACAAGAGGAGGTAGATAAACATACCCCCCCCCCTCTCTCCTTCATAATTTGTTAAAGTGTTCCCTTTGTGTTGTGTGGACTCTACTTTATTAAGCAAGTTTCACATCGTACTATCTCCAAAGAGGAGTCAACAGTCTCTTGGCGTGCAGGCAGTTGTTGCCTGCTTTAAATATTTTTTGGTGTGTTTGTTTGTTTGTTTGTTTGTTTGTTTCAAAACCGAGGGCCTGCCTGCATTCAACAGATCCAAACCCAGTTCTCAGAGGGGAAAATGGAGTCAAGTCCGAAGTCACTGGCATTTAGGTCATCGGCCATTGACAGTCATAGGAGATGGGAATATCGTCCTTTCTCCAATGGAGACTCACCTGGGTATGCATCAACCACATCTAAGGGCAGGCCTGGGTTAGTACGGGGTGGTGGATGGGGAGGAAGGATCTGGAAAGAGCTTTGCGATGGGAAACTATGATCAGAATGTTGCACAGAAAACAAAATTTGTACTTAAAAAAAAAAAAGGCTCCCGATATCTATCCAAAAATGAAAGGAAATAAAAACCGACATCAGAACTTTACTAACTGCAAATGCTCCATCTCCCTGTATCCAACCACTCCACTCCCAGATAGGTAGATGATAGTTTGCACTTCTGTCCCAGTTGGGCTGTCGAGGTTAAGGAAAGGGGAACCACCTCTGTGGTTATGTGATCCACACACGAAATAAAAAAAAAGGAGCGGATAAACGTGCCTGGCATTTTAAGATGCTCAATTTCTTTGCAAGCTTCATTTCGTTTCATTCTTTTAAAGGTTTACTTATTTATTTTCACTTACATTGAGTACACTAAAGCCCTTTTCATATACACAGGGCAGTAGAGTGCATGGGATATCCCTTTGCAGAGGGTTGTGAGCCACCATGTGGTTTCTGTGGAATCGAACTCAGGACCTCTGGAAGAGCAGAGCGGTGAGTGCTCTTAACCTCGGAGCCATCTCTCCAGCCCTTGACAAGCTTTATTTAACTAAACATTAAACATGAATCAGAAACGCCAAACCCTGTACATATATGGTCCAGATTCACCCTTACTTAGAAATCCCCGAGCTGGCAGGGCGAGGCTGGGAATTGAGAGTGAGCAAAAAGGGAGTCTGCCTCTTTCCCCCAGGGTGTGCTATCAACTCCATTACCATTTCCAAACAGCTGGGTGTGAGTCTAACTAAGGTTTCCTTCAGTCAGACATTTGCCAGGAGCCGGAGCCCTGACAGGACAGCGAGAGCGATGATCAGACATCATTTCACAGTGAAATCATCACTCGCTGATTTCAGGCAGAAAACTTTAGAAAACTCTAAACTCTAAAGAGGCACTGAAGCGTGCTAGGGCAGCAGCAGTATTTCCCCGACTGACCTTCAGGGACCTGCATATTCTCCAGCCCCGCCCCACCCCACCCCCTCTCAGCTAGCTCCTGTCCACCCCTCCCCCTCCCCCCACATACAGGGAGGAGGCCTTGTGTGTGGGGGGGCGGCGGGGAGATGCAACTCGCTCTTTTTTTTTTCCTTTTCTTTTTTTCTTTTCTTTCTTTCTTTCTTTCTTTCTTTCTTTTTTTTTTTTTTCTTTTTTTTTTTTCTTTTTCCGTAGCTGGGGACCGAACCCAGGGCCTTGCGCTTGCTAGGCAAGCGCTCTACCACTGAGCTAAATCCCCAACACCCGCAACTCTCTCTTGAGAGATAGTTCGGGTCTCCCAAACAAATACATAACTAGAAACTTCATTTGTTTACTTTATTTCATCGAGCATACCGTGGAAGAGGGAAAAGGAACAGGGAAGCTAGGCCAACTGGTTTTGTTTCAAAAAGGAAAGGAAAAGCCAAAGAACCCCCTCTTTTTGGTGAAAGGAACAGAATGGTGAAAGTTGAAACATCGGCTCGCCACTTAATACTTTGGCTTTTAATAAAAGGGACAACAGATCTCCCTCCTATTTGGTTAAAAAAAAAAAAAAGGAATTAAAACACCACAAAAACGTGCTGTCAGCCAGATTCCCTTTAAACCTCCGTTATACAGGAAGACGGGTTTTTTTTAAGCATCATTTTAAATATATAAATATGTATTTGTGTGTGTGTGTGTGTGTGTGTGTGTGTGTGTGTGTGTGTGTGTGTGTCCGTCCGTCCGTCCGTCCGTCCGTCAGTCAGTCAGTCAGTCAGTGTCTTCTGTATGGAGAGGATGTGCTGACTCTGAAGCTATGATCTAGACACTTTTTTTTTTTTTTTAAAGATTTATTCATTTATTATATATAAGTACACTGTAGCTGTCTTCAGATACACCAGAAGAGGGCTTCGGATCTCTTTACAGATGGTTGTGAGCCACCATGTGGTTGCTGGGAATTGAACTCAGGACCTCTGGAAGAGTAATCGGGTGCTCTTAACCGCTGAGCCATCTCTCCAGCCCTAGACACTTTCTAAATCACAGTTAAAAAGTTTTTAATAACTGTGTGAAGGAGACAGGTAGGGGTGTGTGTGTGTGTGTGTGTGTGTGTGTGTGTGTGTGTGTGTGTGTGTGTGTGTGTATGCATGCATGCATGTGGGGGGGAGGGGAGGCTTTGATATCAGCACTCAAGCTTTTTTACTTCCTATCCCAATCTCCCCAAACTACCATCAAAGCAGCACTAGGGAGGCAGAGAAAGGTGAATCTGAGAGTTTCAGTCCTTCCCGCCCTACAGACGAATACAGAGAAACCCAGTCTGAGAAACTAGGGGAGGGGGGAGGGGGAGAGAAAGAGAGAGAGAGAGAGAGAGAGAGAGAGAGAGAGAGAGAGAGAGAGAGATCAAATTCTCTTGTGTCTGTCTCTGTTTTTCTCTATTCTCTCTCTCTCTCTCTCTCTCTCTCTCTCTCTCTCTCTCTCTCTCTCGTTGTGTGTGTGTGTGTGTGTGTGTGTGTGTGTGTGTGTGTGTGTGTTTGTTTGTTTGTTTCAAAACCCAGAGCCTGTCTGTAACAGATCTAAACACAGTTCTTGAAGGGGAAAATGGAAACAATTCCATAGTCTCTGGCAATGAAGTCATGTCCCATTGAAAACCACAGGAGAGGGGAATATTGTCCTCAACTAGGCATATATCAACCAGTATTTCACAGGCAGACCTTCAGGGAGGTGCAGATTCACCAGCCCTACCCTCCCTCCCATCCCCCCAGCATCCCTGCTCATCTCCTGTCCACCATTTGTTGATTCATTGTTGCTGTTGCTGTTGCTGTTGCTGTTGCTGTTGCTGTTGCTGTTGCTGTTGTTGTTGTTGTTGTTGTTGTTGTTGTTGTTGTTGTTGTTCCTGGTGTGAAGAACACTGTGAGGTAGCCTTCCTCTAATAAACCCTCTGGTCTTTAGGGATCCTTCACCCACTCACTCTCTGCCAGACTGAGTTCACAGCAGAAAACGCGTTTTTGAGAGAAACATGTTCCTGGTCCTGTGTGCCCATATTGAGGGAGGCATGAGAAAGGGATAACAAGGAAGGGAGACCCGGCAGTGGTAGGGGGCTGGGATGGGGTCGGGGGTGGGTGTCCTAGCTTGCTAATCCAACTGACCCACTTGCTGTGTAAATAAATATTTTGCATTCTGTGTCCCTTGTTTGATTTCTCACTAAATTCCAGATTGTCAATCTCCCTGTGTCGATTGCACAAGAACCCAAATGGGGATGCTGGGTGGTGAGCTGATTCCTCCCTAGAACACCTGTGCACTCTCTCATAGTCTCTAAGCTCCTTGCTGGACTCTTTTGGGCTTGGACCTGGCTGTCTGTAAGCCAGGAAGGAAGGAAGGAAGGAAGGAAGGAAGGAAGGAAGGAAGGAAGGGAGAGAGGGAGGGAGGGAGGGAGGGAGGGAGGGAGGGAGGGAGGGAACAGGCCTCAGTTGAGAATCCCAATTTTCTAGTTCACTGCATCTGATGGCTGGCTGACCCTTCCAGGTGAATTGTATTTTTTTTTCCTTTTCACTCCTTTATTTGAGTCAGGGGTGTCTGCACATAGACCTGGAAATCAGTACCTAGATCAGGCCTGCCTGCCTGCCTGCCTGCCTGCCTGCCTGCCTGCCTGCCTGCCTGCCTGCCTGCCTTCCTCTATCTCACAGAGACACAGTTCTAAACACCTCTGCCTCTTGAATGATGGAAATAAAGACATGCACGAACACCTGGCTTCCTTTCATTGTACATTTAGCCTAATTTCAGTTTTATTCATGTCTGGGAGGGAGACTTGCTTGTGTGCTGTAGTTCAATTCCTTTCACTGTGTGGTTTCCCCACCACCTTGGCCACCATGCCACGTGGAAGAGAAGAAGAGATGAACCATATTGTTGGCACCCATATAACAAACACTTGGTTGCTTCCTCTGAGCCCTCTGAGTATCCTTACATCTCTGTATTTTAAAGTGGTTTTGTTTTGTTTTTTATTGCTGTCAAACTCTCTCTCTCTCTCTCTCTCTCTCTCTCTCTCTCTCTCTCTCTCTCTGTGTGTGTGTGTGTGTGTGTGTGTGTGTGTGTGTGTGTGTGTGTGTATTTTTTTTCTTCTCCCAGAGCTGAGGACTGAACCCAGGTCCTTGAGCTTGCTAGGCAAGGACTCTACCACTGAGCTAAAACCCCAACCCCTACCTCTGTGTTTTAAAAAGTAGACTCTGGAGCAATACCGGGCAGGTCTCCAAGGCGGGTCCTTCGCTTTATTTTATTCTTTTTGTTTTTAATTGTTAAAGATTTGTTTGTTTGTTTGTTTGTTTGTTTGTTTTATGTCTATTCGAGTACCCTGTAGGTGTCTTCAGACACCCCAGAAGAGGGCATGATTGACAATTACAGATGGTTGCAAGCCGCCATGTGTTGGCTGGGTATTGAACTCAGGACCGCTGTAAGAGCAATCAGTGCTCTTAACGACGGTGCCATCTCTCCATCCACCTACTTTATTTTATTCTCTATGCTCTCTTGTGCGAGTCAAGGTCAAGCAGGCAAGAAACACCCAAACAGATTGGTCCATCACCACTTTCTGAATTCTTTTTGTTGTTGATGTCAGGGATGTAAAGCAAGTTTACCCATGAAGAATTGTAAGGGAGTCCTTCTGATTTAGAGAATAGCAGCCTTGAAATGAAATGAGAATCACAACAAGCATTTGTCTTATTGTTTTTGTTTTTTTCTTCCTTTTTCTTCGGAGCTGAGGACCGAACCCGGGGCCTTGTGCTTCCTAGGCAAGCGGTCTACCACTGAGCTAAATCCCCAACCCCTACATTTGTCTTAAAGTCTGAAAAACACAAAACAAAACAAAACAAAACAAAACAAAACAAAACAACAACAACAACAACAACAACAACAACAACAACCAAGAACAAACCATGAGACCGCAGAAATCCTCAGGCGGAGGAGTAAGGAGCTAGTTTTTATTGGTTAGGGTATTATTTGGTCGGGTGGGGGTAGGGGTGGGGGTGGGGGTGGGGGTGTTGTCCTTCCTACATCTCTCTTGCATGAATGAGCTGAACATTACTTAAGCTTGTGTCCAAAACTGTCCATTTTTTAGATTGATCCCAGGAGGGAGGGAGCGAGCCGGGGATACAGCACACCCTCTCTGGCCTCAGAGGTCCAGGCTCCCGCTGGCAGGGCCCGAAGGGACTCCTGGGGGGAAAAAAAAAAAAGTCTCCGAGGCACCACCTAGCCGGTTTTATTCTTGAAGAAAAGCAAACATACATAATGGAATAAGGGAAAGAAAAAACCCTGTTTTCTATATACACAAGCAGTCGTAATTTGTTATAGTGTCCCCTTTGCGTAGTTTGGATTCGATGACTTTATTTTATCAAGCAAGTTTTAAACAGCGGTAACTCCAAAGAGGAGTCAACAGCCCCTTTAAGTGCAGTCAGTCATTGACCCTTTGGTCTGTCTGTCTGTCTGTCTGTCTGTCTGTTTCAAAACGAGGGAGGGCCTGCCTGCCTGCCTGCCTGCCTGCCTGCCTGCCTGCCTGCCTGCCTGCGTGCCTGCATCAGATCTAAATACAGTTCTCAGAGGGGAAGACAGAGACAAGTCAGAAGTCACTAGCACTCAATGGACGACCACCAACCTAAGGGCAGGCCTAGGGTAGAATTTGATGGACGGACGGACGGACAGACGGACGGACGGACGGATGGACAGATGGACAGAAAGGATCTAGGAGGAGCTTTGGGAAAGATGAAAAGCCTCCATTTCCCCCCAAAAGAACGAGCCCCAACAGCTGGGCTCTTCGAGATGAGTTATAAGGGGAACCACACATACAGTTTTGTATCACACATACAGTTTGTCATCATCCGTCAATACCAGGTAGACTTTTCAACGTATGTAGGTAGCTGTTGTCAGGTCAGTCCTTTACTAAGCCTCATGTAAGCTCTGCAGGGTAAGCCTCAGGAATTCATCTGTGCGTCCCGCAGGGTATGCTTTCTTGCTTTGTTAAAGGCTAGACTTTGGTTGCTGTCTGTCTGTCTGTCTGTCTGTCTGTCTGTCTGAATGAATGAGCGAGGGAATGAACGAATGAGGAGGGGATGCACATGCCTATGGTTTTAAGATGCTTAATTTCTTTACAAGGTTTATTTATTTAAACATTAAACATTGGGGTTGGGGATTTAGCTCAGTGGTAGAGCGCTTGCCTAGGAAGCACAAGGCCCTGGGTTCGGTCCCCAGCTCCGAAAATAAAATAAAATAAAATAAAATAAACATTAAACATTAATCGGAAATAATGGAGTCAGCAGTTAAGAGTTCTGAATGTGTTCTTCCAGAGGTCCTGAGTTCTATTCCCATGGTGGCTCACAACCCTCTGTTATGGGATCGATCTGCTGTGTGTCCGAAGACAGCTGCAGTGTGCTGTTTGTAGGGTAAAGAAAAAAATACTAAAGAAGAAAAAAAAAAAGAGAGAGAAAAAGTTAGAAGCACCAAGTCAAGTCATGTAAATATTGCCCACATTCGGATTTAGACATGCCTGAGCTGTCAGGGCGAGGCTGGCTGAGAGCGAATCAGTGAACGATCGGACTCTTCCTCTCTCTGTGAGGGTGTGTCATGAACTCTATTACCATTTCCAAAGAGTTAGGTATGCTGGAGCGAAGTGGACCGGAAAGCCAAGGGAGGAGAGGTATGCCTACACGAGTCCACCCAACCCCCCCGCCCCCCCCCCAGGGAGACATCCTCGAGTGGTGGGGGGAGGGGCGAAGGTGTGGAGGGATAATTTCCAACAAATAAATCCCAACAAATAAATTACTAGAGACTTGATTCATTGATTTACTTTAAATTTATTGAGTGTATCGGGAAAGAGGGAAAATGGGTCAAGGAGGAAGGGAGGGAGGGAGGGAGGGAGGGAGGGAGGGAGGGAGGGAGGGAGGGAGGGAGGGAGAGAGGGATATCTTTTCCTCCAAATCGGCTGGTATGTAGTCTCAGTGCGTCAGAAAAAAGACTGCTTCTGGCCTCCTTTCTGATTACCCCAAGGCAGTCTGGTCACCGTGCTGTAATAGAAAGGGAAACCACAGTCAAGTCATGGGAGCGAGCGAGCAAGCAAGCAAAAATCATAAACAAAAGCAAAAACACGTCTGTTAAGTTGAGCAGAGCAGAGCAGAGCAGAGCAGAGTAGGGCAAAGCAATACAAGGTCACATTCCACAAAGGCTGATATAGTCTGCCATCTTGGTCTACAGAGTGAAAAGTAGAAGGAGAAAATGAATATCGCTTTGTGTGTCACAAAGTTTTTAAGTTGTAAGGAACATTGCAGGGCTAAACCTTCAAATCCTCAAACCACCCAACCCAAGCTTTCCTCCTCCTCCTCCTCCTCCTCCTCCTCCTCCTCCTCCCTCCTCCTCACCCCCCATTGCCCCCCCCCCGTGTGGTGTGTGTGTGTGTGTGTGTGTGTGTGTGTGTGTTTGCGCACGAGCTCGAGCTCGGGCACGCATTTCTTTCACTGCACAACCATCATTGGAGGACGTTTAAATAAACACGAATGAATCAGACAGGCAGACAGACAGGGGCCCATAATGGATCCCTACAACTCGGTGGTGGTGGTGGTGGTGGTGGTGGTGGTGGTGGTGGTGGTGGTGGTGGTGGTGGTGGTGGTGGTGGTACACACCGATTTGTTGACCTCTTTCTTTTAAAGAAAGGACAAGAAACAAAGAGAAATAAAAATGAAGGAATATAGACCTAGCCAAATATTATTTTATTCCCTCCTTCATGGAGCGACAAGAAGATTTATTCATCAACCTTCGTCTAGAATAAGAAAGTAATTGCAAATGAAATCGAGCCATCTTACTGTAATAAGATGTTATCGAGAGAAAGGGGAATTGGATACTGGATCCATTGCTGCCCCCCCCCCCACACACACAAATTGGAAAGAAAAGCAACTCCCCAGATCGCTCAACTAACGAGGC